>NW_025050458.1:0-14455 GCF_019279795.1 Protopterus annectens
AACTGAAATGATTACATGAGATAATTAATCTTGAATAATTATCTCGTGAGCACAGACATTGTAGGTCAAGTAAGTTCACTTCAATTAATCAGTGGGCAGCATAAACATTTGTTTACTAATTAATTAGAGAAATGGCATTTAGAAGAGGACATTTAAAAAAAAAGACAAGATATTTAAAATCCAGAAAATGCAAGTTCTGGATAGAATAGCAATACTTAAGAAGAGAAGTCAGTAACATATTTCTTATACTATAAATTTTCAGTGCAGGCTTAAACCCTCAACAATTACATCCAGCAGTGGAGAATAACAGACTGCCTAGAAATTTGTTGTTGTATAATCAGTAATAGAGGTTTGTTGCGATACCTACTATAAAATGAATGCTGCTTTTCTCAGTTAGCAGCAGCAGCGGTCAGCAGCCTTGCCTGTACTATTGCTAGAATAATGACATCATTAGATATAACAACATAAGACTGACACTCACTAATTTTCTTTGCAAATCAGTTCTTGCTCTACATAAAAAGGAATATTGTTGACTGCTGTTACAGTATTCATTAGAGATGTTATTCATCTTTGTAGTGTGAATTCTATGAAATGGCTAGAGGCCATAGCTTATTTTACAAGGATAGTTACTGATTTAAATATTGCTTGGGTTTATATATTCCTTTGCAGAGGCCCACATAAGTTCCAATAATCATCATTATTTATTTATTAGTTATTTATTCATTGACATTTGATTATCAGGAAAGTCCGACTGCAGAAGCCACCTTTTCAGTGGAGGCCAGGGGAGAAAAGTTCCAAAAGCTCTAAGCTCTGATGTTTTCTTACAATGTTCTTGCAATGTTACAAGCAACTTACAAAATCTTCTTGGAGTCTGAGGACACACAGTCTGACTCTAGTGTATTCAAGGATGCTTGCACATCTAATGGCGCATTGTGTAGGGAAAGATACTAAATTCCTGTGCACACACAGGTGATTAGTCTGGTTACAGAGGTCCATCCATAGTTGGCGAGTCACATCTGACTCAGTAATTGGACCACTGGACAGCTAATGCCATCCACACATAGTCTAATATGTGAGTAAAGAATGGATGTACATTTCCAGTTCTCTTCTTTCATACATATAACACTGTAAACACACCCATGGGAAGGAAGTTTAGAGACACAGGCCACCTACTGCTTGTCTTTCGATGTGGGAGGAACTGTAAGAGAAAACCATACAATGCAGGGCGACATGCAGACTCCACAAGGATCAGATAACCTTTGCTAAGAGGTAACTAATACCTTACCACTGAGCTACCCAATTAGAGAGGTTAAATTCACTATTATACAACGCATCTCTATTAATATTCTGAAAACGCACGCTGATTGGTCAGCGTACAAGACAGTAAATCAGAGTTAGTACGGAAAAAGGTCCGTCGGCCGGACTTTTTCCATTAGTATAACTCTTTTTATAGCAACAGAGATCTCCTCCGTTGCTGTAGATACTGTCTCGCCATGTTAAAGGAGCTTAACATAGCCAGACAGCTTTAAAAAAAAGTAACAGAGATCTTTCCTTCTCCATTGGCTTTTTAGTAGTGTCTTACATGTTGTAAATGGGTTTAACATAGCGAAACAGCTTAGAAAAGTAACGGAGATTCTCTGTTGTTTTTTAGTGCTGTCTCGCTATGTTAAACTCCTTTAACATAGCGCAGACACTTTGTAAAAAGCAACGAGATCTTGCTTTCTCCGAAGCACTGTCTCATGAGCAGTTAATGGGTTTAATGATAGCGTATTGAAGCTTTTAAAAGCAACAGAGATTCTCCATTGCTTTTTTTAAAGCTGTTTCGCTATGTTAAACTACTTTAACATAGCAAGACAGTTTGTAAAAAGGAACGAAGATTCATTTTCTCCATTGCTTTTGCTCACAGCTCTGATGTACTGCATAAGACACGCATGTGCAGTGGTACATCAAAACCGCCAAGAGACCATCAGACAGCTGCGAAGGGCAGCAAGGAGGTGATGAGGATGTTAAATGCCATTATTTAAGAAAATACCAGTTTTTTCTTAAATAATGTCATTAGAGCATCAGCAATAACTCACTTTCTGGTGGGTAATGCTGGGATTTACCCATGGTTGTCTTTGTTTGGCCACCAGGTCACCATGACCAAACCACACCAACCGTGGTAAATCCATTACCCACACCCATGCGTGTTATTGCTATATTATTCCACTTTAGTAACTGTACTGAAATCTTTTCACGAGATGATGTTTGGTAGTGTTGGACTATTCATCCTTTTGCAGTGGTATGGCCCCAGTCATCCATCACTCTTTGGAATATGACATCCATCCTTTTGGGGTGCAACAGGAAGTCATCTATCCTTCAGACTCAATAGCACTGGCCTTCCTTGCTGATTGAAAAGCCAGTTGTCTTCAGTGATCTGTGGGCTTTAGCAGTGATGAAACTGAACCTGATTTATGTGTTGTTTATATGTGCCATCCCATTCTATTATCAGCTGTGTATATCGTTCTGATCTTATAGCAGTTTGGCTTGGTATCCATTTCCAGGTTGTACAGTTTTGTGCTGACATGATGCTTTTCAGTGGTGAGGCTTTTTGGCAAGCGTCTTACTTGTTCAGTTTAAGAAGGAACTGCTGCTCTGACCTCACACTGTGTGATTCATTCCACATATTTACAACTCATTTCTGTAACCCATGAATGCAGAATACAGAATAAAGTAATTCAGCACCTTTACACAGATTCATTCCCACGGGATGATATTGGAGCACCTCCTTTTTTCCCTGTGGACAACAGCATTTGTTAGTTGTAACTCTACCTCAATGTTTGTGCAGTACATATATATTATAGGCCACTGGTACTATATATATTTCTGTGGATTTAAATGTCGCATCAGATTTTACTTTTTCTCCATTGTGTACCTTTCTCCAGCTGACCAGTAGCTGTTTGGTGTTCCTCCTCCAATTGCTCCTGACTTAAGAGTTATCAGCATTATCCCCAAGGCTGAAACTACCACAGCCATTGGCAGGCTGGTAGGTTCTGGAAACAGAAGCCTGGAGAGGGTAGCATGTCAGCATCACATAAACTGTCTCAGTATGCAGGAGATTTTCTTGTTATGCTTTAACAGGAAGGAGTCCATCAGATTTTGTTAGGTTATTTTGGTCTTTGAATTACATAACATTATGAGATGTGCTCATAGGAAAAATTTATCAGTGTTAAGAAGCATGCTGGCATGTTGTGTATTCATGCTAGAAAATTTATCAGCGTTAGAAGCATGCTTTGGCATGTTGTATTCATGCTGGCATGTTGTATTCTTCAATGGTCCCTTTATCAATGTGAACCCTTTTTCCATAAAGGAGTTGGTTATCCTTTCTAAAAGCTTCCCTCCCAGACCACGCTTAAAGGTTTCCTTACGTCAGAACGGACATAACTGCTTTTGTAGCCATCTTAAGTGGAGTCTAGAAATGTAAATACACTGGTACTGTCAGTGCTGCCAGAACATTGTGTGATAAGAAGCAGTATTTATTCCAAAAGGCAGTGAATCATCTGTCAATCTCATAAGCAGGAAAAATATTACAATGTGTAAGCAGATTCATTCAACATTCTCATTTTTGGGTTAGCAAGAAGGCCTGTTCACAGATCTATATCCATATCTGCACGTAGACCAGTTTTGCAGCAGTACAGTCACTGGATATAATGCTATTGAAGGAGTTTTGGTGGGAAATTGTTGTAGTTGATAATGAGTCCTACTTTCAATTCTAAGACATGTGCACCTTAAAAACTGTCTTTCATGTTGTCACCTGCACACAATGAGTTATCCAGTATTTGGCATTATCTGCTAAGTATTTGTTTCCTGTGGACCAATATTTTGGGATTTGGAAGTGAACATCTCAGTACCTTTCCCCAGAGCTGTTCTGTATATGTACTGTAATTGTAATATAGACCTACCAGGTTCTCTTAATTTTATCACAGTGAGCCTCCATCGAACCAAGAAAAATGTCAATGAGCCTTCCGAGGAGTATTGAGGCAATATTTCACAGCCTCCTCCATGCAAAACATTCATATGCTATAGTGTATAAAAACATACAGAAGTCCTAATTCTTGCTCTACTCCTAGCATGCGTTGATAAAACTCCGGAATAGTATCCCCACACAAATAAAACCCTCCAACAAGCTTTGTACCACTGCTTAAACAACATCTTAACCAATCCTGGTCTTGTACATGCTCATCTCAAGGTTGAGACTTTGTGTTCACCATGCAAGACTCTCAAAATACTCTTCTTAAACAGGATATACTCAACCTATCACTGAAATGACAAAACAATTTTTAAACATAACTGCTGCCTGTACAATGCACTAAGTTGCACGTGGGATTTCTCCTTAGTAACTTCTAGCTCTGTAAAATATTACAGCGTATAAAGTTAACTACTGCTTGTGTATAAATGTAAATAAAAATGTAACTACTCAGTGTTTAACTGGAACTTAGTATAATGCAATGTAAGCAAATGAAGCTTTTCTCCCTGGGCTTCCGCTGAAAATGGGTATTACCCAGTCAGACTTTCCCAGTAAACAAAGACAAATAAATAAATAAATTCGAATGCATACGTTTCACATAGTCAGGACCTGCCATAATCAGTTATTCTTGTACTACTGGCTTGCAGTCAGATACATATATTCACTGACTATGTTTTGTTGTTAACCTGATCTATTTAAAATTAGTATGAACAGTTAACTGTATAAGTATGCAATATCTTGAGACTTGCTAGAATCTCCCTGTAAACAGGCTAGGGCCTCCACAGGAAGGCTGGCCTCCCATTTGAGAAATGATGTAGAGTAACAGTAATGCTTTCTGTTGGCAGCAGTCAAAGCCATTGGCACAATGGTAAAAGGTAGTGAAATTTCCTAATATTGGCATGATGCATGAGTCACAATACAATGGGCAGGAGGAAAACTAAAAGATCATATTCAATCTTCAGTGGAAAAATCAGTTAGAAGTGACACTTTGACCATGTGTTGTACTGTAGTCATCTAACATACATTTCACAAACTGAATATTTACTTACATAAGTTGATAAAGTTAAGTTTTGCTATTAATTGATACAGGTATGGTTTGAAAACAGAGCTGCTCTGTGGTTTGTGTGGGAGTGAAACAATGCTGATCTGGTGTTTGAAGTTTTCTCTAGCAGTCACTTCTGATACTGTGTGTTCATGAACCACATAATTTGTGGTGCTACCTTCATTAACAGGATGCACCTCTTCACTGCAGAAGTACCCATTACGTAGTATCTAGACTGATTACAATATTTGTGAAAATAACCATGGTCTTACATTTAAAGGCACGTAATACTAAAATATATACCAGGTTTTGCTGTCAGAAAGTGACCTTTATGTACTGACTTCCTGATCTCATTAGAGACATTTGCTGATTCACTGAAATTAATGCATGGCTTTCAAAATGATATGCTTGTTCATCCTCATGCTATTTCACATTTTAATTGGTGTACTGTAAACACAGGATTATTACTGATAAGTAATGGTAGGATATTGTTCAGTTACAGTTAAAATTGGTTTTGACTTAGCAATAAGTGCAGATACACATTCATATAAACAAGAAATGACCCTACATAAGGAATACAAATAAAAGAATGATTCCTTATGAAGGGCATCATGGCACAGAACATAACAACACAATACACTGACCTCATATACACCTCCTTGTGAGCTAACACTTATGAATCAGGGCATACATGAGCTTCAAACAAACTGCACTGAGATACAGCATAACAATGCAACTTTTGGTCCATAACTTTGTCAAATGATGAAAAGGGGTTTGATGAAAAGAATTTGACAAAGATTGCTAGTTTCTGTTGTATTTTTACTATTAACATAACCTTGCTTTTATTTTATATAAATCTGAAGGGTGGTAACCAAATCTCCGAATACCTGGGTCACTCATCTCATTGTAGAACAGTTTTTGAGTACATTAGCTTGTGCCAGTCTGGAAAACTCAGAGGGGAAAAGGGAGAGTCACTTATGTAAAAACAAGCCCACAGGCAGCCTATCTTATCACAGTTTGCTGTTTCTTGGTGAACATGAAATTAGGCAGTTTCATCATAATTATTGCTTTTTTCATACTGCACTGGCTATTATAAAGTAGCTTCCACCCTTTTATAGAATAAATGTACGATAAACACACCACCTTAAATTCCTTATTGTTACTGAAAACGCTATAGTTTGCAGGAAACCTTCTTCTTGCCTCCACTACCCTCTTGATGAAAAAAATCTTCTACACATTTGGTAAACATCTCTCCACTGACTACCTTGTGATAATTCAATGTTTCTAATATTTCTGTCATGTCTCCTCTCTCTTGACTTTATGTGTCTATTAAGATTCATTAAAGTTGGTCTCATAGAACTTCTGGTATAGACCATCAGACTCATATATAGCCCTCTTCAGACAGTTTCAGTCTTGTTTATATTACTTTTATACATATGTGATTCCTCAAGAATTGCACACAGTATGTAAGATGGGATAAACATAATCTAACGATACCTCTCAACTTCCTTGTCAAGAATTCTGGAGAAAGCCAAAACTAAGGAAAAGAGTGGCACAGGCCCGAAATTAGGGACAGCTTTTAAATATTATCCTAATTCTCTTTTAAAAAGTTAGTAGATCAACAGACTTTGCATCAACATGCCTTTTCTATGCAATACAAAGTATGACACTCAATTGCTTTCTCTTCATTGGCTATAATCCTCTGTGTTTTACCAAAAATAAAAAAATAAATGTACAAGTGGCAATATAAAAACATGAGGTAAAATCAGGGACATTCTAAAAACAGGGAGAGCTGAAGTATGAATCTAACTTGCTTTTAAATTATCTGTTATAAACTAACATATATTGCCTGACACCTTAAATTTCTTCATGCATAGTTACTAGGTAAGCATTACAAGAGGTCATTGAAGGGCCTAGCCCAGTTTGCCAATTACCGCCTGATGAAGTGACTTCTTCAGAGTTATTCAGTTAGCAAATGGAGTCTGAGGGAATTGAACCCTAGATGACTGCAAACAGCTCATAAACTTATTCCACTCTGCTAACTACCAGAGCTGTTGTTACTCTAACTCATTGCTTTCCGTATGTTCTCATTTCTTCTATGATTGTCCTGAGTGCATAATAAAACCCTTTTCTGTCATTATCCATCTCCACACAGTCTCTTCACATATTCCTGAGCATATGTTACAGTCGTTAACTGTTTCTTTTCAATGTTAACATTGCATTCACTGTTTACATTGCATATAATTAATACATTTACAATTATTATCATCTGATTAATCTGCTGCTGCTTTAATTTCTGGGGGGTTGCTCCCGTCTGTGTACTACAATATAGTAATATACCACCCTAGCTAAGTCTGCAATTGCCCGTACCCATCTCCAATCTACTTTACTATATGCCTCAACAATATTCACAAACTTGAACAAAATGGAACTCAATAAACTCTCTAGCTGCTACGACCAAATTACCAGGTTTGCCACAGGTACCCCTTACAGGACATACAACTGTCAAAACCTAAACCTCCTAGGTTGGCAGGAGCTTCCTAGTTTAATTAAATACAATAAACTTATTGTAGTTTCAAGGTTATTAACCACATGGATAAAACCCCTCCTCAAAACATTATCTATCCCTACAAAAATGCCAGGCTACTTCGATCCTCTACCAAACATTTGATTCAGGCAGTTAAGCCAACAACCAGTTTAAAGAATCCTTGTTTACGAATTCAAAAGGCAGAATCTGGAACATGCTTCCATCTGACCTTACCTTGAACACCTCACTTAGTCTATTCAAAAAAAATCTAGCCAAATATTTTAAATCTCACTGGCTATGTCCCTGCACCAACCCTGACTTATGACTACCAATAGTCTCCTTTTTCTAACTCCTATTTACAGGTATGATCCTGTTACAAGTAAAAGGTTTTAAGATAGTATCTGAAAGATATGAACTTATGTCTTGTTTGTCAGTTGTATATATCGTGTGATGTGAAACTGTAACAATTTAAGTACAGATTTCTGAATTGTGTAACTGCTTCTTGTTTATTATTCTTTATTATACTTTACTTGCTAGTATTTATCTGTTTATAATTCTTGAAGCTTTTCTCCCCGGGCCTCTGTTGAAAATGGACATGTATCCAGTCAGACTATCCCGGTCAACAAATGTAAAATAAATAAATAATAAGTAGTAGTCAGTCTGAGTGGTCTTTTGAAATGTTCTGCATCAAATAATTAACCCTTTTTTCCATAAGATGTTCATCTACATTCCTCTTTTGTTGTTTCTTGTTATTAATACTATTATTCTTGGAACTCTTCTGTTTGAGCTTCCACTGGAAATGGGGTCTGTCCAGCTGGAAATTCACAGTAACAAAAAAAAAGGCAAACCAACTTTGATTTGGCAAATGCATAAAGACAAGTAAAGGCAGTGTGTGTGTGTGTGTGTGTGTGTGTGTGTGTGTGTGTGTGTGTGTGTGTGTGTGTGTGTGTGTATATATCTGTGCGTGTCTGTCTGTCTGTTTGCATGTCTGCCTATGGAGGGGGTAATGCACTGAAGCAAACACAAATCTAAAGTAGCATTCACACAACTACAGCAAGAACTTAAAAACATGGTTGTGTATAAACTACATTGCAAGGATTTCCTGCCTGCTTCCATGTCAGTAATAAATGCAGCTGAGTCATGTTATGAAAGGTGTTTGACTCTGAAAACCTTGTGAAATTGTCAGGGAATTCATTTCTAGTCCTTTGTGTCTGAGATTTTGAGGTGGAGACCAGCCGCTTTCGACATTTACCCCATCAATCACAGGTCTGCCAGTGCAACATCTCTTGGGACCTCCATGACTCACATCTCTAACATAAACCATTTCTTTCAGAGGACACTGTATGGTGACCATTTAGTCTGTCCCACACCAAATATATCTCGCAAAGATTACAAAAGTCTGCAATTTAAAACATGACTTAATACTGAGAACTTAGTATAAAACTCTTTGCAGAGTTAGTATTTTGAAAAAGACATCATCATTTTTGTCTCTGGCCAAAGCCATGCAATTCATATTGAAATTATAACATACGCTCAGATTTCTCTTTAATTTCATAGAGTAGCTAAAATTTCTGTTTATTTTTCACAAGTGCATATTGGTAGCAGTGGAAGTTTGTGAGTTTCTTTGGGGTAACTTTCACCATAACTCTCAACCTCTTAACACATGAAATCTGGACAAAGCCAAAATTGTCAGGGGGACAAAGGTTCAAAAATATGGACAAATTTTAAATATTGCTCTAACAAACTTAGAAAGTTACTAAAATAAAAGGTGTTAGCATGCATTTTTTGAAGGATAAGAAGTCTGAAACTCAAATGTATGTCATTATTTAGTGACTATGATCCTCAATGATATGTCAGAAAACCACACATTTTATGAGGAACAGACCAAAAATATGAGGAAAAATATGGACATTCGGAGAAAATCTGGACAGTTGAGAGGTATGCCTTTCACTTTATGTGGTGAGTTTCTACTTAAGCATCAAATAAATACAACATTTTGTTTAACTGTGTCAGGAATTTAAGAAATGGCACACAACAATGTTCAGACCTAGTCCCCAGTAATACTACCCACTCTGACCCAAAGGAAATAGCTAATATCCCAGCTGTCAAATTTGGTTCAAATTTTACTCTACACAAAGTTATAGCTAATCCACAGATTCCACAGTCACAGCCACCACCTTTAATTACTGCGGAACAAGCTCTCCGTGCCTTCTCAAAAGTTAATAGCACCTCATCCATGAGCCCTGAATACCTTGTTTCCTGATTTTCATTATATCTGAATGCCTTCTAAACCAGTTTAATCTAAGCTTTTCCACTGATTACATTCCCAAACCCTGGAAAACAAACACTGGAATGGTGTTACACAAGGGTGTTCCAACCATGGCCCTATATAAGTACAGAGCCATCAGCCTCACTAACCTCATATGCACTGCTATGGAATGTATTATCTCATGCTTCATTCATTTGGACAGTAAAAATCTATTACATTCTGGACCCTCATCATTTTGGCTTTGTTAAAAGCAGGCCCTGCCTCTTTAACCTCATTAATTTCTTTGAAAAAGTCACCAAAGAAGTCCTAATTTTCCTTTACTCCTACTTCATCATGCCCATAATTGGAGATAATGCTTGTTTTGTTTGTCATCGATTTGACTGACCTCAGAGATTCCTAACTATAAAGATTAGTCACCTCAAAAATATTAGTCTTCTCTCTGTTCTCGGTCTCTTATAGCCTCCTAAGTATGAACCTATGTCTAGCATTTTGAGCGATTAAAGGCCTCTTACCCTGTTTGACCTCATATTCCTTTGCAGAACAAATGGCAACTCAAATACCTGGTTTAAGGAACTAAATAATCAACAAATAAATAAGACATATTGGCATGATAGATTAGTATCCCAATGTATAACCCACCTAAGGGTCAAACTTCCGCTACATGTCAAGCAGAGTAGCACCCTTGTCACCTTCAAGGTAAACTTGATAACTGGATAGGCAGTCTATGTGTCTTCTATCAGTCTATCTTGTGTTTCCATCTTTGAGGCAGGAGGGAACATTTGATCATGGTTTATTGGCTAGGTTTGTAATAATCACATCTCTGCATTTGGGCAATATTAAGTGTGCAGGCTGATTGCTTCATACTTGAACTATGAATCTATGAAATAAAATACATCAGTGACAATTCTGTATCATAGGATGGTTTCAGGGTCTTATTACAATCAAACATTTCTAACTTATGCATGTTTGTACTGATAGCTAAAGCTGTTTCCTCCACACCCTGCCATTTGATGTAGTTTATGTACATGCCAGTGGAAACTCTGGGCTGACCTACCAGACTTCACATGTACTTTTTAAAGAAGTGTAATATTTATAAGTATGACTTGGAGCTTTTATCATTTCCTTTAAAACAGACATACATTTTGTGGGGCTGAAAAACAAATCTGCAAATGGCTTGACACTAGAGAACCTCAGGAAACACTGTGTCCTTTATAGGTTCTCTGTAAAGGTAGACTGTACCACTACATACATGTGCCAGGCATCTGCAGCAAACTAACAGAAGTGTGTAGACCCTTGTCCTCATCCTGTTCACTGCCCTAACCACATTTCTGCAGATCTGTAGGCTGAAGCTTAATGTTATACACCAAGGAAAAACTTAAGTGCATATGGTAGGTTGCACCAGGAAGGATCTTGTATGGTCTGTAGGAGTTGGAATCATAGGTTCATAGGTTCATAGGTTCATACTAGGCTATCTGCCCTAGGGCATTTATAAGCCTAGCCAGAGTGTGTGTGGCTTTCACCACCCCTTAAGATGAGAATACTATACCCATTAGTTTGCTGTGCCTCTGTCCAGCAGAGACACAGAGATGATTCCCGGGGTAAACCTATGATCTCCCATCCACTCGTCAAGATTTCTCTTGAACAGAGTCAGTGAGGGGCTTTGCCTCACATGGACTGGGATTCTGTTCCATAGTGTAGGGAGTCTCTGGGTGATGAATCTGTCCCTCCAGCATGTCCTATTTATATCCGTGTTGAGGTTTAAGTCTCTTGCTCTCGTGGCTCTGGTGGATTTGGATTTTTTGAGGTGGAGCATGTCCATTAATTCCGGGTTGGACATGGCCTTGTATGTCAGGCACAGATCACCTCTGAGCAGATGGTATGCGACTGAATAGAGCTGGAGTTTCTTCAGTCAGGCATCGTATGACATATGTTTGAGCCCCTTTATCCTTTTGGTGGGGAACTTTTGGGGTCTTTCCAACTGCTGCAGGTGTTGGGTAAGGTACATTCCGAATGGGGCGTTGTACTCAATCATTGGTCTGATAAGTGAAGAGTACAGGGGTACAATGACCTCTCCTGATCTGGATGTGAATCCCTTCATGATCAGGTGGGCAATGTAGAAGGTCTTCCTAACCACTTTGGCAATGTGAGTGTCAAAAGAGAGGTTACTGTCAACTTGGGTCCCCAGGTCCCTGATAACTTCTTCCGTGTTTAATGGATTACCACCTATGTGGTAATTAGGGGTTACCTTGTTTTTCCCAAAGGGTATGACTATACATTTTGGCATTTAGCTTAAGGCCATGGCTCTGGCACCAGTTATCCATTTCTATGAGACCTCTCTGGAGGATGTCTGTGTCTGATGGAGTGTCAATTATGTTGCCCAGTTTGCAGTCATCTGCAAATTTTGTCGGCCACAATCCCCTTATGTTTGCCTGCACTTCAGAAAAATAAATGCCGAACAAGAGGGGGCTCAGGACTGAGGCCCTGTGGGACACCGCCATGACCGGGCTTAGAGTCTGACATGGCACCAGCAACTCTAACCCTGTGTGTTCTGTCCTTGAGCCAGTTTGCAACCCATCTTGTGACATATGGGTTTACATCTAAGCTGGTGAGCTTTTTCTATGATGCCCGAGTGGGTATTGTGTCGAACGCTTTGCTAGGTCAAGGTAGGCTGTGTGAACTGCCTTACCCTCATCAATGGCCTTAGTGACTGTTTCAAAAGTTGACCAAGTTCAAGAGGCAGGATCTGCCCTTGAGAAAGCCAAATTGGGTAGGATCCAGTGTCTGTAGGTCCCCAATGTCTTTATTTATGAGTTCCATTATGATCCTCTCCATAGCTTTGCAGACAAGGCTTGTCGCTTATGGGGCAGTAATTTCCAGGGTCCGTAGAAGCACCGCCTTTGTGGAGTGGGACCACAGTTGCCCGACGCCATTCTTTGGGTACGTATCCTGTAGTAAGGCTAAGATTAAACAGCAGCCTTATGTGTGGGTTTAGTTCCTCATTGAGTTCGTGTAGCACACAGCCGGGGACACCGTCCGTCCCATTGATGCTGTGTTTTTTGCTTTAGAGAGAGCAGCTCACCTGGTCATCTGAGATGTTTGGGAGGCTAGACTCTGGTGGGATAGATATTTCTCCTTTTGGGGGAGGAGCAGAATTTGCACTGAACCTGTCTGCCAGTATGTTGGCAATGTCTGTGGGTTCAGTGATTTTTATAATTTGGACTAATTCTGAGCATATCTGGGAGTTTCCACCCAGGTTTCTAACATAGCTAAAGAAGACCTTATGATTGTCTTTTGTGTCATTAGCGATTTTTCTCTCAAAGTTGGCCTTGGATTATTTTATGAGTGCTCGTAGTTTTTTGCTAGTATTGATCAGAGATGACTTCCCTTTTAGGGATTTTGCTCCGTCATGTAGTAGCTTTCTCCTCTTGTTGTAGAGTTTGTTTATGGCTGGGGTCCACCAGACTGGGCGCCTGCCTTTGGTGGAAAGGGTCTTAATTTTATTAGGGATTGTTTGATCCATACATTCCTGGAGGTGCTCGTAGAAGGCATTTGTAAGGGTTTCAGCAGCGTGGGTTGTTGTTTCCACTGGCTCGGGGGCCTTGAAGGATACCACTCCAGTCTTAAAAAGTGTGAAGTTTGCTTTTGAGAAGTTCTTCACTGTGGTCTTTTTTGCTGGGGTGGGGGGATGTGGATCTCCAGTGAGATTAATTTATGGTCTGATCTCACCAATGAGGGATATACTTCGTGTGGAGCATTTTGTCCCCATGTTTGTGATGATCAAGTCTAGTATATTTTCTCCTCTTGTGGGAATGGTGACTAGTTGTTCCATAGCATTTGAGTTTATGAACTCCAGGAACCTTTGGGCTAGGGTGTTGGGGCTTGAGTAATGTTCCCAGTCTATGTTTGGGTAGTTGAAGTCACCCAATATGATGGTGTTTGGAGAGACATTCATACTCTCCAGTGTCTTCAGGAAGGCTGTGTGGGTTTCCTGAGTTTGAGAAGGTGGTCTGTAGCATGCTACAAACTGTAGGGCAGTTTTACCTATGGTTAATTGCATCTGGATGGTCTCCGATGCTTCATGCGTTGCCACTAACCTGGAGGTGTGGGTATCCTTTATGAATATGGATACTCCCCCTCCTTTTGTAGTTCGGTCCGGATTTTGGGGCCGGAACGCATGATATGAGGTATAACCTGATAGTGCTGGGGTGCTCTCAGGAGCCTTGAACCAGGTTTCAGTCACAGCACAGACATCGATGTTCTCCATACTGAGGACCCTTTGCCGGAATACATTTGCAGTGTAGCAGGAGCAGATAACAAATGTAGGTCAGTCATGTGGACACTGTGACAAAGGAAGTGGCTTGGAATCTGAAGATAATTATAGATGCGCTTAAATCAGCGTCTCTGTTCAGGAAAGTAGCAGATGCCAGAGATCGAGTGATCAATAAATCAATCAGTCAATTAATCAGTCAGTAAATCCAGCATAAAAAATAAATAAAAATACTAACTACTTCTGTCGTTCAGTTTGCCCAATCCGAGGGAATGAACTTTCAATGACTTTCTCCCACTGACTTTGTGTTGCATCTTGCATTTTGTTTTCACCCAAAATATATT
>NW_025050459.1:0-12612 GCF_019279795.1 Protopterus annectens
TTAAAATTTCCCCGTAAAAGTTTTTTGTTCTTGGTTTTTTTTTTGGACTTTTAAAACTTTTTATATATTATATATATATATATAAAAAAATTATTCAAAATATACAAATTTATATATTATATATATATATATAAAATATATATATATATATATATATATATATATATATATATTTTAAATATAAAAATATATTATATATAAAATTATATATATATATATATATATATAAAAATATATATATTTTATATATATAAAATTTAATATATATATATATAAAATATATATATATAAAATTATATATATATATATATTTTTTTGCTATATGAAAACACATATAAAAACATAATATATATCTACACACACAATATATATTGGGACCACATTGCCCTTTTTGGAAGGGGGGATTAATTTTGGGGGAAGGATACAGGTATATTTGTGGAGGTGGGTTGGGTTGGTAGATAGAGAAAGCCTACAGGGGTGGTATATGACACATGTGGTGGTAAACACCCTGGATGGTGTGTCATCGGGATGTGGAAGCCCCATGACCCCCCATATGGAAACAAGGGGAAACAAGGCCCCACCCATTCCAGTCACAAAAAGCTTCAGGCCCTGAAGGTGCCTGGGCTGGGGGCTGAGTAGGAGGAGCATGTGGCCCCTGTGAGTGTGTACTGAGGGCTTTAAGGTGCTGTAGAACATTCCCCAAGTCTCTGTGGAGCTCCCTATGCACCAGACCCTGGACCTGCCCTGTGACAGGTTTGTCTGTTTCCCCTCGGGGGGACACCATCCCTGAGGTGGTTCCACCGAAGGTGTGCAGGACCAGTAGATGAGGCCCCAGGGTGGGTCCCACATTTTGTGGCCTGGTACATCCAGATGAGGTGGGAGGGTGGTTCTGCTGGAACTGTTCCCTAAACATGCTATTGTGTCACTGTTATAGAACATATGTGGTAGTAATAGTCCACACATTCCCAGATCATGTCCAACAGCATGCATAGATATCCCCAATAACACAAAAAAAGATGTGCAGCAATCACATAGCAAACAGCCCACATGCATATATGGAACCTAGGGGCCCCTTTACAATGGCATGCAGGTGACATTGCCCTAACAGGCCAAATGATAGTGCCCCCACAGGAACATGGCTACAAACACATAGCACAAAGTGTGGTACAATACAATATATGTCCCAATGGTAGGTCTGTAGCCATACCTATTGAGTTGTGTGACAGTTTATTGCAGATATGGGTGGGGAGACAGAGATGTGTATTAAGAACTATGGTAACCTTGCTGTATGAGTCTCAGACCTGTTTCCATCTTTATGTCTTTCAGGCAAGATGTCCATGGAGACTACCTGTCTATTCAGCGAAAAATAGGTCATCATCCCCACCTGGTCAGCACTACCAGGTGTGTTTGGCAACAGCCCATGAGCAGCAGGGTGGGGCCCCCTGTGGGAAAGATTTGTCCACAGGGTTAAATTTTCCCTAACCGCAGTTATGAGCAGGTCCAGCATCATTGCCGACCTGCCAAAGCCCATTGCTGCTGCAGTCGGGGATCACCCCACAACAGGTCATGCCATCCACCCCGACACATGTTGAGGGCTCCACCAGCCTCAGGGGGTACAGTGGATGTGGGTGCTACCCACACCAGCCACAGGACATCAGTGCCCCGGTATCCACCCCTCTGTACAGGTAGATCATGCATATGTGAGATGCATATATATATATATATATATATATATATATATATATATATATATATTAAAATTAAAAAAATATATATATATATATATATATATATATATATAGTCTGTTGCTGTGTAGTAGTAATAAACAGATGTGCATAATATGTAGTATTGTGGACTTGTACTGTTGATGTACTGTAATGCTGCACCCACCTGTACCAATGCCACAGCTGTGGCTACTGACATCCCTCTCTCACACACTTATGTAGGTCCTCTGGTATACCTCCAAGGCAGCAGCCTGTAGCTGGTGAGTATGGTTTTTTTCTTTTGCCAATACACGGTCATGTTATGGCTATGGTATATTCCATGCAAAATTTAACACACCTACCCATAATGCATGCTGTACATGTTCATATTGTTGCTTTAACTGCATCAAAAGTGGTCACCATGAGGGTGTATCTGAAGGGTATGTCAGACACCTGCAATATAACTAACATCCTGTCGTTGCAAAATGTGCACAAAGAGATGAACATAATGGTGGAACAAATGGCCTACAGTAGGCACATGTGTGAAACACCACCCTTATACAGTGCTACAACAGTGTATATACCAGTTTTACAAATGCAGCTGTTACAGATCTACACTACGGCATATCAAATACTGCAGTCCACAACCCTTAAAACCTGCAATGTGGTCCCAACATGAGCAATGAGTGTGTAATATGGAATCATGGTTAGGGAAATAGGGGGAATACATACCTTCACAAACACTGGAAGCATATGTGTACACACTCCAGATAAAATATAGTAGAAGCAGCGGTTGAGGCACTGACTGCATGCATTTGTCATGGAAATGCACCTTCCCCAAATACACATCCCAATGTCACACCAAAATTGGTCTGCTGTCCAAGAGTTTGGCCATCAAATGTGCACACTTACCTGCAACAGAGGCAGCCCTGGCCCCACATCTTACATGACATGGTGGGCCCCCCAAAAGGTAGCACCCATGAGTGGACATGTAGCCATACCTCACCATTGCATATACCATGGCAAACAGTGGACAGTCATTATGTGGCAAGGATGTATGGGACAGGAATGATGTAGAAATAAACAGATGGCCATCCAAGACAGATGATGTCACATGTAGCAAACTGGTCATGGCTGCCTAGTAACATGCCACAACACTGAGGGGTTGCAGGAATGTCTACGACCCGTGCAGTACCCTGTCAGCAATTGCCCGGACTCTGCAAATGTGGCCATGGGTTAGGGTAATCAGATGTGACAGTTGTACCACAGGAAACATCAGCCAGGCTCTCTACAGGGAGTGTATGCATAACAGAAAGGGCCCCAAAGGCATGCATTGCAATGTGTACTGGTGTAAGACCACGTTGGAAACCTACAGACAGTATCATATAAGATAAAGTGCTGCACAACCAATGCTCACCCCCCCTCAGGCCCACCATCCCCATCTGTACCCGTGGGTGCCAGTGACACCATGTTTGCCATTCATTAGCTGGGACTAGGCTGTTACATTTGGGGTTCAGTGTTTGGGACACTGCAAACTGAAAACATTTTAGGCCATAGTTGTCAAGCATCTGCAAAAGGCTGAAGGTGGGAGGGGGGTCATCATGACACACCAGTGCACTGCAGCAGGGATCCAAAGGATGCCATGAATGGCTGTATCTGCACACAGTCAGGGTCAGGAACTGTGGGAGATGTAACCCTGTGCACATGAAAAACAATGAGGCAGTTTGCAAAGTTTCAAATGTCTCAGAGTTGAATGTGCAATGAGCAAATGCAGTGATCATGCACATTGCATTCTGGGGTGACATTATAGTGTGGATTGAAATGGCCTTTCCCCACTGTAGTATGACTGCTTAGAATAATAGTGCACACCCCATGAAGGGCAGGGACTTGACCCCTGCTACTTCAGTTCAACATTAATGTTGAAAAACACATCTGTGATTTGCTGTTTGAACTTTAAAGGGACTTCATTTCATTGTAATTTTGAATGCTCATATGAGCACTCAAACCATGTGATTCAAGTTTATGAAGGTAAACTGTGCAGATGTAAGCTACAGCAATAGTGTGTGAACTCAGGAATGTGCACATGAGTTGACCTCAATCATGCAGAGTTGGGAGATGGGGGCAGACTGACCATATCTGGCAAATGCAGATGGCCCATGTAGTACCTGCCAGGAATAGTGACTGCTGTAGTACACATAATAGTAGGTGCAAGAAACGCATGATAAGGTGTACAATATGCCATGAAGTGTATGCATTTCAGCATCAGCACAACTAACACATTTGTTAGACACTGCGTTTGATTGTACTGTACATATGTCACATATCAGGCTCATGTAATGTTAACATATGCAGTGATGTGGTCCCATGGCATATCAAGGAAGAGGGCATCATATCAATAGGTGTGTACACTCATAGTAGTGATTTGGCGGTTGTCAGTGTAATAGTATCATATTGTTCATACATGCACCGCTGATGTTGACATCTGTAAATCAGACAACAGGCATTCACAAATGACATCTGTCCACATATCATCCCAGGTATGTTTCAGACAAACACATAGGGGCTGTGTGCATTAGAGCAGGCATAACTGACACAGTAATACACATTCAGCAATGGTGTGCAGACCTGTGAGTTATGGTGCACTACATGGCAGGGTGAAGAACAGGTGCACAGCAATACTGTGTACATGGGTGCAGTGTTTTCCAAAGGAAGGGGCATCACCTACTAACACAGCCCATGCATCACACACATGTATACTATTGCTAGTATTGCTTGACTATAGCTGCAGTGCATGCTATTGAGTACCATATGTTATGCATGTTGACAGATGGGTAATGGGAGGTCTGTGTGTACTATCTTTGTGCAACCTCACCTGTAAGTGTGTATGTGTGTGGTGGAGGGGTTATTTTGTCTGTAAGTGCAATCTGGTGGAGTGGAGGGGGGTTCATGCATGTAGGATGTGTGTATGCATGTTTGTGTGTTTGTGTGGGTGTCCATGTATGCACATGTGTGATTGTGGGGTTGTTAATATGTCAGTACTTCCCATTGGAATCATGCACTACATGGACGTGGACTGACACATGACACACCAGGAATACTTGTCTGATATGTTATCTCATGACAGCTGATAGTATGATAAGGTCTATAGCATGGAACATGCATTGGTAGGGAAACTAGACACCAGGTATACTGTTAAAATTGCAATCAGCAGAAAGGTGAACTACTACCCATGTATGCAGCACTACAGATGCATTGGGGATTTAATAGACAACACCAAGGAGTGTATCCATATATTACTGTTGTCCACTTAATTAGTTGATTGATCAACAGATCTTGCATCTACTGAACAATAGTTACATATGACACTCCAGTGTGTGGCATTATTGAGTGACCGTAGTAGCCTCTAACATATGGGGGCCATGCTCATGATGTCCGGACATACCCAGGGTGAACACTGGATGAAAGCAGTGAGTCCTTGTAAGACCTACTTCAAGCAAGTCAAATAGCTAATGGAATAACAAGTCATGCATTGTGATCACTTGTCTAGGCATTTAGAAGAATGATACATTAATGAGTGGTACTAATGAGTGTATGTTTTCAAGTGTGATGCAAGATGGGAAACGTATGTGAATAAACTTGGGACAGACTGTAAACTCAGTGACAGGTAGGTTATATGGTGGAATTTCAGTGTGTGTGTGTGTGTGTGTGTGTGTGTGTGTGTGTGTGTGTGTGTGTGTGTGTGTGTGTGTGTGTGTGTGTGTGTATGTGTGTGTGTATGTGTGTGTATGTGTGTGTGTGTATGTGTGTGTGTGCATATGTGTGTACTGTTATGCAATGCCATACAGGTCTTAAAGTGCATTTCTTGTTTTCCCCTCACTGGTGGCGAGGTGGGTCAGGGTCCCTCCTGCATGCAATCTGATGTTGATGTCCATACAAACACCGAAAATGATGATAGGTGTGTTGAGGCATAGGTGGGGTTGTCAGAGGCCGAAACTGCACCATCGTTTGACATCCCCCTGTTATTCACCCCATCCCCACACACAGTCACAGTGCCTATAGATACCCCATCACCAGTGGCCATAGCAGTGGGGCAGTTGGCGGTTGGTGGCAGTGCACAGGAGAGTGTGGTATTTATGGCTGCTGTGTCTGGACACAGCAGGCATAGCCGGATGTCTGGTAGAACACACCATAGGCAGATGTACCGGGGTGCTTGTGGGAGGGCCACTGGTTATTGTACCCCTGACAGAAAAGCCACAACTGGTACCACCAGACGCAGTTTTAGAATGTCATGGGGGCACAGGCACATATGGAACTGCACATCAGACAGGGTCTGAGGCTGCAGAGGGCTGCTTTCTCATCTGTAAGTGACAACATCCATGAACTTGCAGGTGCCCTTCGTGATTATACAAAGGTCATGGATAGATGGTTGGGTGAGATGGTGGGCCTCATTAACCATGGATTGTCCATGCTAGAACATGTGGTGGGAGTGGGATGATGGTCGCCTGGATGTAGGCCAGCAACACCAGCATCTAGCAATCGACATGGATGTGCAAGGACACCAAGCCACTCCCATAATAGCAGTACCAGCCCCAGCACTTCAGGGGGGGCATTGTCCACACCACACCACAGCAGGCCATGTGCATGTGGCCCTGGCCAGTCCCAGGAGGGACCTGGTTCCAGCAGACATATGTCATCATCAGGGGAGAGTAGCACATCAAGGCCTGTACCTGGATGTGCCCATGGAACCCCTGGCAGGCACAGTTTGTGCTTCCGTGGCTGGAGGTGGTGAACTGCTCACCCTGTCAGGTATGGTCTGCAGCTGTCCAAGAAACACCTGTGTAGGGCAGCCACATGGCAGAACTGTGTGCATGCATACCCACACACTATACAAACACACCTAGGGCAACCACATACTCCGCACACACCACTTCTATTACGCCCATATCAAAGGTAAGTATGCCTCACATACACACACAAATGGTGTCAAACATATGGCCCATCCCAGTCTCTGGCAAACTAACAACACACCCTGTGCATATGATGATACATAAAGCTACATCCCCGTCATCCACAACATCGATGCAGGGCAGGCTAATATGGTTCTGATGCACGGTGACTATACTACAGTAAACACCGTACTGCCGTGTAACATGTTTTCAGCAGTAATGCTAATACCACGTCAGGTAGTGTAGCTATCCAGCCATGATGCATTATAGCTGTTAGTAACACTGAGCGATTGTACCCATAATGTTATACATTTGTGTTGTAGGTGCACATGTGTCAGCAGAAGGATGGTCTGTTGTCATATCTCAGAAGGGGGTATGGCACTGTGGTGACACAATGGCTGTGGCATATCCTGGGTACAGTTGAACATGTCACAGGTCTGTATAACAGTTACTGCCTGTGCCACATGGACAGGTGACCCCCGGGACATGTATATTCAGCAACCTGAAGTAGATCCCTCCACATACACACACATTCTTACTTGGCAACACTGGGACTAGACCCCTAGCTAGGTAATTAGTGCTACTGATGTGTGAGGCTTTAATTGCACGCACCACACAGCGTTTAGTATGAGGTGTGTTCCAGGTTACATGTTACATGCAGAACATCCCCAGGCATGTACAGTATGGTAATGGGGATGTAATGGTTTTATATGGACAATACATAAGTGTGACATATCATCACATACACATTAAGAGACACATAACAGGCAGACACACATCTGATTGACCTGGGCCTGTCAGTGCTAACTAACTTGTCAGTGTGTCCAATGTGTTACATGTAGGCTGCACACAGCACATGCATAACTGGGCTGGGTTGTATTATCAGTTACGTTTATGGTTGATGGTGACAGTGGTTACCATACATTGGCACATGGGACATGTACTGGGGGTACCATGGTGTAATGACAGTGTACACAGCACCCACACTCCACTGTGGATATTGTATGAACTGGAACCCATGATGACACTCTGACATACTGACCATCACACATTGACCAGGACTGCAGTACTACCCATTGTCCATCCCAAGAGTGGTACTACAGGGATATGCATCTAATGCACATGCCACAGGCATAGTAGGGTGATGCATTGTCATGCCTCTGCTATGGGCAGCAACATCACTATCCATACTACTGTGTGGCAATGTGTATTGTAATAGGAGTATGTGGCCTCGGAATGCTGTACCCTACAGATATACACACATGCACACATACACACACTTGCCAGAACACAGTGGGTATCCCATACCTATCAACCCATTTGTACAACAGTGTTGTGCTGGTACTGCAAGGATCAGGTAACCTTTAGGGAGAGGAGCATAACAGAGTAGATGTAATGTCTGGTACAGCAGCAGCCACATCTAACTATGGCAATGGGTTTTGCAGTGGGTGTGAAGGGCCTCATGGTATTTCCAACTACAGGTGTACTGACACACAGACACTGATATCCTCAGTAATGCACATGTACACATTTGTCTGTACTGGGGTGAATTGCTGCAGGTGGTCATAGGTGTGTACCTGGCTATTGTCCATGGAGAGATGGGAAGTGTAGGGGATGTGTGTACAGTGGTATCATGCCACCTGCCATGTGCCAGCAGGAAATCTATCTATAGACACCAATGTGGTGATCCTCAGAGTGAGAGTGACATGCATCAGCCAATCCTCTGGGTGCCTCCTGAAAATGGCTGTCGAGGTGATCCAGTTGACATGTATGCAACATGTATTACAAAACATGGTTAGTGCCTGTGTTGGAGATCTGTACCCAAGCATGTTCTGTTGACTGTGGTTGTGTAGTGGAGGTACCAGTGGCATATAGTGTTGTGTCTTATCTGTGCCAGTTATAACATGGCTGGGCAGACATGTCAGTGTCAGTCAAGAATAGATTGCCTGTACGTATCCAAGCTGGATATCTGATATCTGCACATCTGTATAAGGACTGACAGACATCAGCTTGCCAACTAGCTATGCTGTAGGATGAATGTGTCGACAGATAGATGCCTGACACCAATATGTATGCCATTACTACATGTCAGAAGTCTACAGTTAATTTCCACATGTCAGATCATTATCCATTAGGAAATATATACTGTGACACAGCGCACACACCAGGAACATAACAGTGAGGAATCAGAGTCCATCTAGGCATGCAAGGGTGCTTGTTACCAGAACTACAATTAGCAATCTACTCTTGCTTGGGAAAGCACTGTCAACAGTAGTAATGGCATAATACACTATATTTCAGTGTGATGTCACATAACCTGGGATACTACCCTTGTATGTAACACATTCACATGGATAAGAGTGTTGTCCAGGTCATATGTACTCAAGTGTCCCAGAGATGACACTCACACCCCTTGCTACTGTACTGATAGCACATAGACGGATGTTATGTACATAGCATCACATACACCTATTACAGATGCCATTACCCTACTATGTTATCAGACTGGGATGTGAGCACAGGTTACCAGGGCTGAGCCATGCTTAGCAGGTGTCACCATTGCTGCAATATAACAGCTAAGCATATTTGCCCACTGGTAAGCGAAGCCTACATGATGTAAGCACCCGTATGTTTAAGTGTACCTTAGCACTGCTTAGCTTCACTCAAACCCATGCAAACCTGCTTAAAGCTGCTCAAAACTGCCTTAACCACTCTGTATCCAACAGCCCTTGTTCTACCCAGCAACAAAATAGACAGCCCTTGCAGGTCTTGGACCCAGGACACTGTACACTATAGTCACATCAGTTAACCACTACACGATGGCAACTGTGAAGATAGTTATTATATTTCCAATACATCTGTCAGTAGACATATTGAATAGCATTGAACAATCACTGTTACTTCTACAATTGTATAGTACATGGTAGTGATATTACTGTTGCATCACATATGTTGTTATATCTAAAAATACACATATCAGATACATACAGTGTGATACATCTGGGAAGGTATACACAAGGTTCATAGGTTCATAGGTTATAGCTTATACAAATACAACAATGTATTTCTTACATATTTACAATAATGTTTACACATACAAGGATATGGATAAATATATATACATATGCAGATATATGTCTAGATGTACATACACATATATATTCATATATATGTATTTATGCACATCTGTATAGTGCATCATATATATGGCCATTTATAGATCTGCATATATATATATATATATATATATATATATATATATATATATATATATATATATATATATATTACTGTACATCATATATGTACAGATATATCGATTTATTATATATATGTATATTATAACTATATATATATTATCAGATATATATTATTATATATATATATCTATATATATTGATATATATTATATATCTATATTACATATATAGTGCATATATATATATATATATATATAATATATATATATATATATATATATATATATATTATATATATATATATATATATATATATATATATATATATATATATATATATATATATATATATATATATATATATTATATGTCTAGAACATGAAGTGGAGTCCTACCTCAGCACCAGTAGTCTCAACCTCTTAGTGCAAGGGGATGTCATGTATGTATTGCAGTTATATATGTAGACTGTTGCTACTGTAACAGGGGTTGTCTTAATAACCATGTTGTGTGTGGGAGGTCACATCTGCTATTGACATGTACGTCATCAGTTACTTATAAGCATTCTAAGGACATCATAGTACAGTACCACTGATAGCACAGTTATTATCCTGTGGAGTAGAGCAGAGATATGACCAATATATGTGGATAGTTTGGCACTCTCTGGTCAGTCCAGAGGTATACACAGATCCCCTTCTTGCGAGGCATGTGGACCAAGCCTGACATTGTGGATGTTAACAGCCATGTACATGGATATATCACTACATATGCCCACACAGTTAATGCAGTCACACACTCCTGTCTGTCCTGACACATAATAACTGGTGGTACAAGGTCACATGGCCACATGCAACCCAGTAGTTAGTGACATACATCTGTACAGAATCCCACTGCTTTATCAGAAATACACAATAGTTACGGTGGCCCAGCAGCTGTACTTCTTGCAAATATCTGGATATAACATCACACTGGGTAATTACACTAAACTGCTAGGCATGTAACAAAGCACTGTGCAAATTACAGGCAGACTGCCACAACTCTGGCCTACATTTCATATGGGGGAATACACATGTACCTGCAAATATAGCAGCCTCTGCAGGCATGTCATGGCACAGAGTAACAGACACCTGTGCAAAAGTGCATATCCACAACCAATGTGAACACAGCCACAGCCACATATAGTATGCAAACTTAATATTACACTATATGAACTGTCTGATCAACACCATCCTCATGTGTGCCACTCACACTCTAACCCTACATATACTGGGTCATGACACAGTGTGGTCCAATGCCTGTCTCTGGTATGAGACACATGTGTGTTTGGCCGTACAAACATGTGAGCCAATAGGGTACCATATACTGGAGCAGCATGTAACATCAGATAGAGCAGGACCAAGAACAATGACATCTACCACAGTCTGTACACAGGCCAAGGTACATATTCGCAATACACATACTGTCGACAATTACCATAAGTATAAAAACCCCACTACTGTACACACAACCAGAGAATGCACAGGTTATGTCCTCAGAAATAACCCCTACTATACATAACATATCTAGCAGTTGGATATCTGCCTTGTTATCAGGTATGATGTCAATAAACAATGGTGTACAGAGCATATGCACCTCTTACTGCATGACATATGTACACAGGTTGACAGACTTGTGGCTGGAGCCACAAACATGGGCCAATATTGACATGTTGCAGTGATACCCTCATACATGTACTGTTGTAACAGGGTTTGTTGTGACATATGTCCTATGAGGGATATGATGTCAGCAACTGTCATGGTTGTCACCATGTACTGACTGCAATCCTCAGACTATGCTTCTGCAGTTCTAAGATAGGTGATCTATGAGTAACACAAGAAACATAAGACTCCAAACA
Organism: Protopterus annectens; assembly: GCF_019279795.1. NCBI lineage: Eukaryota > Metazoa > Chordata > Ceratodontiformes > Protopteridae > Protopterus > Protopterus annectens. The sequence goes on from NW_025050459.1 coordinate 11,742, forward strand.
CTGCCCAGTCTAAAGATAACCCTACAGGTGGGAGTTTCCTCAAACACATAACACTGTCATGACAGGTATTAAATCATGTAGACCAGCCATATCCACACAAACCTTATTAAACCAACATTACTCCAAATGCAGAAGAGCAACATTTACATTCTATAGTCATGTCTGGAACATCCCCCTCCTGATTGTTGGCCTGTCTCCACAGTGTATGTTGTTAGAGGTATATCCCAATACCATCTTTGATGCTGTTTGCCAAACATCAACATGAGATTCTGCTCACAGTGAATGAAAAGGCCCAACACCCCAATGATGTTCTTAGGTATAGGAGTGTGTTTCCATGCAATTGGCTATGGGAATGTTACAACAGCTGTTCCACATGTAATCAGCTAGTGAGGGACTCTAATTAATGCAAAGGCCATCAGCTGATCATGAGCATCACTTACAAAACACAAGCTCCTGCCTAAGCACATCCACCAGAGAGGGAGTAAGAGAGACAGATAGAGACAAAGTAAGACAGGGAGGGGGTGGGAGAGTAAAACCTAAGCATGTTTGCATCACACACTTACCAGTAGGGGTTTCAAACCCCTGACTGACTACATATTGCTATCACATGTCAATGCAGTTATTGCATGCACCACAGAGCTTACATGCTGGAGAGCTGTCCAAATGTATATCTAATGGTGAGCGACATCTGCAACAATGATAAAGGAGAGATAAGGTAGGTGTAGTACACATGCCTGTCCACATGAACAGGTGACACAGCCACACTCTCTCAGGGACTCACAAATTATCACAGTTAGGGTCAGATTAGACTTCCACTACAGTTTCCAAACATTTCAGATTACACAACAGGGGGTTTCAGGTGAAAAAAATA
>NW_025050460.1:0-14486 GCF_019279795.1 Protopterus annectens
CTTCATCAACACTGTCAGACCAAACATCTCATCTGTAGTGCTCTTTCCTAGCATGAAACCATACTGCTGATCACTAATCATCACATCCCTTCTTAACCTAGCTTCCACTACTCTTTTCCATAACTTCATGCTGTAACTGATCAGTTTCATCCCTCTGTAGTTACTACAGCTCTGCACATCACCCTTATTCTTAAAAACCGCTACCAAAACACTTTTTCTCCATTCTTCAGGCATCCTGTCACTTTCCAAGATTTCATTAAACAATCTAGTTAAAAACTCCACTGCCATTTCACCTAAACACCTCCATGCTTCCACAGGTATGTCGTCTGGACCAACAGCCTTGCCAGTCTTCATCCTCTTCATAGCTGTCCTTACTTCCTTCTTGCTAATGCACTACACTTCATGATTCAGTATCTGCACATCATCCAACCTTCTCTCCCTCTCATTCTCTTCATTCATCAGCCCCTCAAAGTACTCTTCCCATCTGCTCAACACACACTCCTCTCTTGTGAGAATATTTTCCCTCTTTATCCTTTATCACCCTTACCTGCTGCACATCTTTACTAGCTCGGTCCCTCTGTGTAGCCAATCGGTACAGGTCCTTTTCTCCCTCCCTAGTGTCCAACCTTTCATACAACTCTTCATATGCCTTATCCTTAGCCTTCGCCACCTCTCTCTTTGCTATGTACCTCATCTCCTTATACTCCTGCATACTTTCTTCATCTCTCTGACAATCCCAATTCTTCTTCACCAACTTCTTTCTCTGTATACTCTCCTGTACTTCCTCATTCCACCACCATGTCTCCTTGTCTTCCTTCCTCTTTCCAGATGACACACCAAGCACCTTTCTAGCCATCTCCCTTACTATCTCTGCTGTAGTTACCTAGCTATTCGGTAATTCTGCACTGCCATCCAGTGCCTGTCTTAACTCTTCCCTGAACTCCACCTCACAGTTACCCTTTTTTAATTTCCACCATTTGATCCTTGATGCTGCCCTCACACTCCTCCTCTTCTTGATCACCAGTATCATCCTATAAACCACCATTCTATGCTGTCTAACTACACTTTCCCCCGCCACCACTTTACAGTCTCCAATCTCCTGCAGACTGGCCCTTCTACATAAGATATAATCTACCTGTGTGCATCTTCATCCACTCTTGTATGTCACCCTATGCTCCTCCCTCTTGTTAAAGTACGTATTCACCACAGCCATGTCCATCCTTTTCGCAAAATCCACTACCATCTGACCTTCTGCATTCCTTTGCTTAACACCATACCTACCCATCACTTCCTCATCCCCTCTGTTCCCTTCACCAACATGTCCATTGAAATCTACTCCAGTCACCACTCTCTCACCCTTGGGTACAGTCATCACCACTTCATCCAACTCACTCCAAAATTTTTCTTTCTCATCCATCGCACTCCCAACTTGTGGAACATATGCACTAACAACATTCATCATTGCACCATCAATTTCCAGCTTCATAAACATCACTCTATCCGATACTCTTTTCACCTCCAAAACACTCTTTTCACCTCCAAAACACTCTTAGCATACTGTTCCTTCAGGATAACCCCTACGCCATTTCTCCTCCCATCCCCACCATGATAAAACAATTTGAACCTGCCTCCGATACACCTAGCCTTGCTCCCCTTCCATCTGATCTCTTGCACACACAATATACCAACCTTCCTTCTGTCCATCATATCAGCTAGCTCTCTCCCTATACCAGTCATACTGCCAACATTCAAAGTTCTGACCCTCACTACCACAGTCTTAGCCTTTACCTGCCTTTGGGCATGCCTTCCCCCTCTTATCCTCCTTCGGCCAACAGTTGCCCAATTTCTGCCAGCACCTTGTTGGCCAACAGCACTGGTGGCGGTTGTTAGTAACCTGGCTAATAAATAAATGTTCTGTCCTCTAATTATTTTGTTTTTTGAACCATCTCTTCCCCGAGCAGTCTCATATTCAGCCAGCCATTTCTTCATTTCAACCTCGGATTTTTGCAGCTTTGTCACATCTGAATATCTGTTTAAAGCTCCTTCCATTTTTTACCAGCCCTTTGTTGTTTGTGTAGATATAGTCCATCAATGTTTCATTTATTTTAACCAAGTCTGTATGCAGTTGTCTTAGCTTCCTGTAGGTTACTGGAAGTCATGTCTGAAGGTTGTATTGCATTTTGCTGAACAGCCGCAGAGCTTTCCCTGCCTGTGTTTCCTCCTCACTTTTTGTAGCTGATTATTTCCAGGTGCTGTGCATTCATCTTTTCCTGGCATCCAGGCAGTACACTTACTAGCCAGTTACTGAAATTTAACCATAAACACAAAAGTTCTGTTTTCACACTGGGAGAGGTAGAGTCAAGCTGTTACTCAATGTGCAGCCATCTTGGAAGTCCCCCACCCTCTGTCCTTCTTGTTCAGAATGACTGTGTCATATGTTCTGACATGATGTGCATCTCCTCCTAGTCTTAGGTGAAACAAGGTCCAGCTGCTTAAGTTTGTGGTCATATTTCTTACCCTTGTGGTTGCTTTATTTTGATTTTTTCCAGTAGGTTTAATATATTTTTTCCTTGTATGGACACAGTATTGAATGGCCGACCTGAGCAGTGCCTTGCAGAGTGAAAGCATTAAGCATTACCTCTTTGCTTTTGAAAACCATTTCCCTGTCAAGTTCACTTGTAGCCCAGTCATAAAACTGGATCAGGTTTGATTGACAACTTCTGGCTACAAAGTGTTGGTTATAGTTCTAAAAATCCTACCAACCTTCCTGTCGGGATTCTGTCCATTACTTTCCATGCCACTGCTGTAAAACAGTTTTATTTTATTTGTGTTAGTTATCTGAGGGAACAGAACTGTTTTCCATGGACCTTTTTCTGTTTCAGCCCTGGATTTGGAGGGTTATCTGGTTAAGTGATTTGATCAGGGTCGCACAGTTAGACAAGGATCCTGAGGGAAGCAAACTGTGAGTCATTACACCACAAGAAACAACTTAACAGCTCCTTAATCCTGTGCTGCAACTGCCAGACTACTATAAAGTAAGCAGGCCTATAGTCTGTATTCATGCTGTTCCACCTTTGTGTAAGGGTACATCAGGTTTTTGTCACCCAGTCCTCTGGCAATTTTGCACTCGCCAGTAATTTGTGGAAGATCTTTGTCGGGGGGGGGGGGTTGGTTGCCAACCCGCTTGCTATGTTTCAGATGACTGCGGGAAGCAGCCCATTTAGTCCTTGAGCTTTATCTTCACAAATTGTCGCTGGTTTCCTATGAATGTCCTCCTTATTTGTCTTGGTGTGTTTGTGTAAACTTCTCTCCCCATTCTGCCCTAACTCTCTGTAGCATGGCATTATTCTGTTATTTGACTCTTTGAAGACTATAGCAAAGCTTTCATTCATAGGTTCATAGATTAGTACTAAGCTAACTGTCTCATGCAGCCATTTTTAAACTTAGCCAATTATCCCTTGTGAGACCTTCAAACCCTGCACCTTTGTAAGTTTGTAAGGCAACACCTTAACCATTAGCTACCCCCACAAAAAAAAAAATATCTGTTTTCTCATTCTTCCATTTTCGCCAGTTTTTATGTCTAGTTTTATCCCTTCCTCCTCTGTATACCCAAAACATCCCTGGGTTTCATTTTGTTATCCCATTTGCTAATCACTTTCAAGCTTAACATTTGCTACACTTCTGTCTTCTTAATGCTTTTTGTTAGCCTACCTTTTACTGTGCCTTCTCAACCTCTAAGCACTCCCCAGCTTTCACCTCTTGTATTCTGTTTTCCCCAATTGCTATCCTTTTATTCCAGTGTAGCCACATTGATGATCTGTTTTCACCTTTTTGCCTGTTCTTGTAACACTTTTCCCAGAGCTTCCATTATCCATCCCTGACTCATTCTTATTAAAGTTAGATTTGCTTCCCAGTTTTCTAAATCATCTTTGACTACCTCTCCAAACACAGCACAGTTTGGTGTTACATAGACCATAAACGCTTCCTTACTTCTTTATGTTGCTGCATTTGTTGGTATTATAAATTCCTTTCTGCATTAAAGATCTTTTTCCTTTGAGAATATGCATTCATTACTCAATTTACTGTGGTTTACCCATTATTTCTTTTTGGTTTGATCTATATGCAGTTTCTGCATTTATTGTTTGCCAATTGCTCAGTTTGACATGGAGCCCTTTGTAAATATATATGTATGTTTTCTGAAGTGTAAATGTGATCTCACGATGTAACCACCTTGGTTGTATATTAGTCTTCTGCCATTTTGTGTGTTTTTATTGCACTTTTTTATATAATTCATAGTCTTTGCTTTGCTCTTCTGACAAGCACAAGTGAAAAATAAGTGTTGTGCTTTTACTGCTCATTTATTACCATGACAAATTATAAAATATGATCAATGTTACTTCTTCAGGTGACAGCAATCTACTGTATATTTGGATATAATTGAAATGCAAATGTACTTAGTACAAGTGTTAATGGAACCGATTTAGCACAATTTTTCTTCTTCTGTTTTGCTGATGCGAAACTCTTCCTTTGAACTTCTTCGAGTTTACATACTCCAGGGCACCTTACATCTTGTTTGATGATTTCTCCAGTCTGTTACCCAGTTTGGTGACATTTTGGTAACACAGTTGGCCAGGCAAATGTGTTTTCAGTTTCTGTTAAGTGTCCTCATTTTGTGATTTCTTTGTGTGTGTGTGTGTGTGTGTGTGTGTGTTTGTTTTGTTTGTGATACAGTTTTTAAGATTATATGAGCAGTCCCTTTCCTTTGGCGGTCCCTCTCTGACTGAAATGATTTGCTCTAAAACATCCTCATGTAGTACTCAAACCCGTATGGCCTGAGAAAGTGGGAGTTTATGTAACATGTTTAGACTGCTACCTCTATTGTAATCCTGAACTTGATCCTAGGTAATCTTCAGTGGCAATGTTACCCACTACTACTCCTTCAGATTTCCATGAGAAGGATTATTTATGAAATGCAATTTCTTTTGTTAGTAGTGTAAGTAGCTCTGAAGAACATGTACCTTTGTTTTTCATTAATTATGGTAGCTTTGCTGTTGGTTTTCCTATTACTTTCAGTGAAATTAAGCGTATTAACCCACCACCGAAGTTCGCGGCAGGAATGGGTGTGTCTAACGTGATTGATACGTTGCTACGCGGATTAACAACGCAATGTCTCTCTCGTGGATTGACACGCAGTAAATGTAACGTAAATCTGTGTCATGTAGCATAAACAGTAGACAGCGTATTGCACGAAAGCATATAATAATATATAATAATGACATGTATACTGCGGCACTAAGCATAAAGGTGCTTCTATCATATCATATATTGTCCAACTTAAATCAAGAGTCAATTTTTGTGCTACTAGCTTACCACACCAGCCAAAGCTCCTGCGTAATCTTAACATAAATTTTTATCCTGCAGTTTTTGAACTTCACCTGCAGTAACTCCTGTAGAGAGAAGAAGAAACCTAACAGACAATCCTTTCAGTAATCAAGCCATACTCAAATGTGTCCTTCAGATTTGCAGCTTCTCATTTACAAGACAATAAAAGTTGTACTCCAAATATTTATTTCCAGATAGAACAATTTTTAATGCTCTGCAACGTTAACAGCAGCTAGAGACCAATCTCACCTCATACAATCCTTTACTCTGGAATTACTTCCCTCAAATTTCTATATGGTGTCCCTAAACTAGAAACTGCCTTTACTTCAGCAAACCTTCACTGTTGTTTAACCACTACCCCTGGCGCTTTACTTATGTAAGCTTACCTTTGTAATCCCTTGCTTTTCTCCACCTAGTGAAGCAGTGGATATCCATTCCGATAGGCTCTCTGAGTTACTTTATTTCGTAACAGAATAGCTGTATTTCTCTCTACTAATGACTCACTTCAGTATAGTAAGATCTCCTTTTACTAAGCAATTCTAATTATCCTACCCAGCATTAAATTGCTTTTCTAACCCACCAAGTACAAATACAGCTTGCACCTCGCCTTTCTCCATACCATTATATCACACTTCCTAGATTTTAACATGTACATATTCCCACACAGTAAACAAAAATACTCTTAATAAAGATTAACTTCGCGAAATAAAGAAATTATTTATTTTATTTATTTTATTTATTTAATGATTTGTTGACTGGAAAAGTCCGACTAGGTTCCACAGAGCCTGTTTTCAGCAGAGGCCCGGGAGAAATGCTCCAGATGCATGTCTTTGGAATGTGGGAGGAAACCGGAGTACCCGGAGGAAACCCACACGAACACAGGGAGAACATGCAAACTCCACACAGAAGTCACCCCCAGCCGCAGAATCGAACCGAGAGAACCTTCTTGCTGTGGAGGTATGATTAACGTTAATCCTGGCTGCAACTAACTCACTTCAATCGATCTCTCATGCTTTTATGTTATACGCTTAATGTTTTCTTGTATTTTCTGTATAATCTGTCTAATCTTTTCATCAGTCCTAACTTATTTTCAATAAAACAGTGAAGTGATTGCAGTCAAAATGGTCACAGGTGGGGTTTGGGCGAGGCTTGCTACTGCGCTTCTGGTGGGTTAATACACTTCAATATCGCCTTACTTTCATTGTTTTTATATTTGCTGTAGATGCTATAAAATGAGGTTCCTTTTTATGTTTTCATTTGTATAGTGTATAGTTATGAATATTGTCTAACATTATTAAATGTTCTGTAAAATTACTAGATGGGCTTCAAATAGTAAACATACTGCCTTCTCTGATAACAGGTGTGGAAGGGTCAGCATTTAGCACAAAGTGGAGGTGCAGAAAAGGTGCAAATCATTTTATTCATTTGTTAAGGTTGGTTAGAAATTGCTGTTGACCTTGATGGGTTTTAGTTAACAGCTCTAACAAAGTGCTAATTAAGTTTGATTTGTTTCATAGCCCTTACACATTTGTCATTAATTAGCTGGCACAGCACACAGTAGATGTTGATGTGGAAGCTTAATAATGCAGAAAGATTCCCAGTATGCCATTAACACATGAGGCATCATATAAAAATCCCTAAATTTATCTGAAACTAATGTCAACATAGAGGCCGCTGTATACACATATTTAGTGGGATTTGGAACTAATTGCTTTTTTGAAACAACTAGCCTGTTTTCTCTTCTTTTAGCTACAACAAACATAACATTTACATACAGGTTTCATTTTTTATTTTAATGTAAATACAAGGTTATGACAGTAAATTTGGGTTTTTTTACCATAAGCACACTTAAATGAGATATTTTAATCACTGTGTGCTGTATGTGTTAATTTGCAAACATAGGGCAGCTCACTGTGACAGATTGCCAAAATGAGTTGCTGTAGCTCAAGATGGGTTTTGAGGAATTGTCATAATGATTCAAGATAGGTACATACGTACCTCTAATATAAGACCTTGCTTACTTCTGTGTGCTGGAATTTGTAGAATATTATTTTAGGTATTTAATCTGCTTTTACTGTATTTGCCTTTTTACTGGTGGTATTTGAGTGTATTGTACCAAAGCAGATGCTATGTAAATGACTGTGTAATAATAGAGTGAGGTTATTATGTACTTTGACAATGCTTTCTACTTAGAGGGGGTTATTTTACAAAATGATGTTAGTAAGTTACAAACTTGCTTTCCTTATTAATTTGCAGTTAAACTTTCCCAGTGTGCTGTCTTAACAAGTTGAGAGCTGTGGAAAGTCTCTGTGGAGAACGAACCACCGAGGTTGCTTTTAAAGAACACTGGGCTTATTCAGATTTTATTCTTTTTTTCTAGAAGTAACTCAAATGAAGTGAGGAAACTTGTCCTGCTGAATGGTTACAGTTAGTTAGTAGGAAACTTAACTCATTAAACAAGCAATAGGAAAAGTAGCAAACTAAAATGAATGTGGCCAGGCAGTGTGGTGATCAGTGCATGGGCGTTCCTAGCAGTGCCGTTCGTCTCTTTTTTGAAAAAGTTGAGTTAGTCAACAGTCAGCAGAGCCACTTAACAGTGCAATACAAACAGTTAACTATTGCTCAGTTTGACAGCTACTGACCCCCACAGTATCACAGCAATGTCCATTCACAGAAGCACCCAGTATATGCATTTTTGAAATATAGGAGAATCATGGTCATTTTAAACCTTATCAAAGGCTGTGCATGTCTTAAACAGTGTAGCCCCCCCCCCCATAGTTGTATCACAGATTGTCAGAATTATTGTTTGCTTAGCCTTCAACAGTTGCAGTTACTTCATCATAGTATCATGAATCATGAAAATTAATTGATCTGAAGTAGGAGATTCATTTGTCTGCAACCTGTATGGGTTATGGATCCGAGCATCGGATCCCGAACCGGCATGGTTTTCTCTCAGCTATGGATCCCAGCTCTCAGCCTCCTCCCCTCACCCATAATGCCCTGCTCTCCTACATGACCCCAGATCTAGTTTGCGCCGCTTTTGGTGACCAGATTGATTCCCAGAGCTCTACAGCTATGTGTTTATTATTAAAAATTTGCAGTGTTAAATTTAAGATTTTTCAGTTAGTTTTGTGTGAGAAAGTTATAGGTTTCCCTTCTTTATAGCTTAAAGTTGTTTAGTTTTAATAACTTTAATAACTTTTAGTTTCCCTCCCTCGCTGGTGCGTAGTGTGTGTTTGGGCCTGTGTTTGTTTGGCCTAGAATTAGCCTTACTTTCTTTAATTTTTAGACTAATTCAGGTAAAGTAAAAGTAGTGTCCTTAGGATGTCTGAACCCCTAAGGCTTTTTTGAAGTGCTCAGTGTGGCCTAAGCTTTCCCCTGCTGATGGCCACACTCAGTCGTTCGATAAGCTCTTGCAGGAGTTGAACTTACTTACTCCCCACTTCTGGATGTTCCATTTGTGCAGGGTTCAACCCTCAGGGCATTGAAGGAGCCGGAGGTCGAAGCTGGTCCTGGCGGGACTTTTGCCCCAGGACTCGGCTCCCGCTACCGGTCGCTTCCGGGGGTACCGTGTCTCACGGTTCCCTCCTCTCCGACTCCCCCTCCTCCACTCTGGGACTCAACCTCCCTCTGAGTGGTTTGGAGGAGAGGGAAGCAGGAAAGAAGGACCGGAGGGAAAAGCACCATAAGCGGCGGGCCGAGACCTCTGTTTCGCCCCCGCCCTGCCAAGCAGACTTCTCCTCCGGCTTCCTTGTCTGCTGGTTCTCCCCTCCTGCGGCTCCGGTCTCCTGTGTGCTTCTCACGGGACCCGAGGAGGAGAGAGGAGAACCCGATCTCCGTCAGGCTATCGAGGAGGCACTCAAGGCCTACCTCGGGTAGCCTCGGTCGAGATCCATGTATAGTTTATCTGTTGATGCTGATCTGGACCAGCAGATGATGAGAAGGTTCATCCAGGCCCAGATGCAGATGGAGTGCTCTTGCCTCCCCCTCTGGGGGGCTCGACCCTTTCTTTAAAACCTATTGCTCCTTCCCTCCAGACCCGATGCCAACCGGGTTGAGCAGTTGGGCTTGAGCAGCTTCTCGGGCTGGGGTGGGTCGGGCGCCGATAGTACTGGGTGCCGGATCGACCCTGCCCTCGAAAGTGCCGGATCTGACCTCTCGGAGCCTGGATCGAGCCGGATCCGGGGGGATCAGTGCTCCTTAAAGGCGCCCGTCCGTTGTCAGAAGCGCACTGTCCCCTCGGATCCAGAAAGTGCTTCCGTGCTGGCTCCGGGTCCACTCTTCGGATCTAGGGGAGCCGGGATTATAGCCGGATTCTTTGGTGCAGGTCGGCTCCCCCTCTTAGCTTTTGATGGCCAGTGGAGAGGGGCCCTGTTGAGGTTTCCTCGGACCCCCGGCACTTCTCTTGGCTCCGTCCCGCGCTCCATCTGTACTCGGGCAGGCTTCCACCATCGGGCCACTGGGACAGCCCTCCTTTGCCCCAAGTTGTTCCTTTGGAACATGACACCGCTTCTATGGTGGGTCGATCTGACAGCCCCCCGGAGGATGCCCCTACGCCAAGCATAATGCGTCTAAGGAGGCACATAGACTCCCTGAGTCTCTCACAGAAGACACGGATTTGGAGGAAGGGAAGGCTCCCTCAAGATCACCCAAGGATGTCTCTTTTGGAGACATCATGCGAAATGCCGCTATAAGGGGGAGGTGGTCTGCTCCCCAAGTCTTCCTCGGACGAAGTCCGTGTTCTTGGAGAGGCATTTGAAGAAATGGGCCGTCTACCTCTTGGGTGTCCCCTCCTGCCGACTCCCTGGTGGACCTGATTACCACCAGGCGTGGAAGGATCGGACACCGTGGAGCCAATCCCAAAAAGGCCAGACCATTATACTTAGTCCCCCGGCTGACTGTGCCCACTGGAGTAGGGCCTCCGGTAGATGCCATGTTGATGGCGGCAGCCACCAAGAGGGAACTTGCTCAGGAGAGCCCCTCAGTCCTCATCCCCGAGCAAGGAGTCTCGGATGATGGACCGGCTTTGGGAAGCTAGATGTTTAGTTCAGCCGACCTTTTTCAGTGAGGGCTGAACTACCTTGCAGCACATGTGATTAGGATGCAGCGATCTTATCAAGGAATACGCTGCATCCCACCAGAGTCCATGTCAGAGGGGAGGAACCAAATTGTTGCGCACTCCACCCATTGTAGCCACTCTCAGGTCCGTGACTAACACCTCTATGCGGTTACTGTCCCATGCCTACGGAGGGAGCCGCTAGAGCCGCAAGGGGGACAGGAGCCCCACAGTTACTAGGCGTCAGGCCTGGCTCCGTCATTCTTGATTTCCGCGAGCTCCTTCTACAAGGCGTCATTTGCGTATCGTCCTTCGATGGTTCTGCTCCTCTTTGGCAAAACTGTTGCAGCGATACTTTGACCCAGAAGCGAAAAGGACGGGGAAGGACGCTGTCTGCCGTGAGGAATCCCTTCTCTGTGCCCCAGAGGCCCTATTCTAGGAAACCAAAAGGGCCAGAAGAAGATGTGGTTCCGGGAAGTGCAGCAGTCCCAACCCGCTCCGGACAACCAGTCCTTCCGTGGCAGAGGAGGACAGGGAGGACGCCTTGCCGCCAGGGCAGAGGGCTCCCAGGAACTTTGGGTCCCAGAGAACCGCTGTCTCCTGAGCGGCTCACAGCGCAGCTAGCCTGAAGGTTGCCCGGCTGCTCCACTCTGGAGGCAGTCGGGGGACGTTTCAGAGCACCTAGCGGCATGGGAGTCCATAACATCAGACACGCTGGGTCCTCTCCTGCGATCATATCCAGAGGTTACGTGATCCCATTTCATCACATTCCAAATTTGAAGTCCCTCCCCGACAAGCCTCCACCCGGTCAGTGGGAGGCCGCTTTAACAGAAATTGGCCATCTGCTAAAGAAAAAGAGCCATCCAGCCAGGTCCCCCAGACCAGATCGGATCAGGGTTCTACTCCAGGTTCTTTTAGTGCCAAAAAGACTGGGGATCTAAGACTAATATTAGACCTTTCACTCTTGAACCTGGCAGTTTCCCAAGGAGAAGTTCCGAATGGTTACCTTTACAGTCTATTCTCCCCTTCTGGGAGAAAATCACTGGATGTGCTCTATAGACCTCAAGGATGCATACTACCATATCCTAATGGACAGACGGCCCAGGAGGTTTCTCCTCGATTCGGCTAGAGGAGCCAGACACTACCACCAATTCGGGTCCTTTCTCCTTTGAATTCTCACCACAGCTCCCCCAGAATTGTTCACCAAGGTATTAGCTTGGTGGTAGCGGTCCACCTGAGGCTTCAGGGGTTTGCAGGTCTTCCCTTACCTGGACGACTGGCTTCTCACCCCGCCTCCAACAAGGCATCTACTGTTATTGGTAGCTGAGATTCCTTTCTCCATCTAGCTCCCCGTCCTGGGCATCACAATGGCCAACATACAGAAAGAGTCCGTCCTAGCCCCTCACGCGAGTTCACTTAGATTTTATAGGTGCCAGGTTAGGACGACCCAGAGACGGTTAAGCAGCCTTCCTCACTGTGGACAGAATTCAGAATCTCTTGCAGCTCCAGGTGCGGGCTTACATTCTCCACTCCAGCTCAGTTCAGTGCGGAGTTGGTCCTGAGGGCTCTAGGGTCCATGGCAGCAGCTGGATAGCTCTTCTTCCTCTTGCCAGGTTCAATATCACGGGTCCTCTCAATGGACACTCCTAGTTCAGTGGTCTTATCTTGCTCTTTTCCTATGCATGATCCCATTACTATGACAGCAAAGGCTTGTACCCAGCGGGTCCCTCCTGTGGTGGCTCCACCTCACCAGATCTCTCCATGGTGGCCGCCCCTTTGTGCTTCAAGCCCTCTCGCCCACGGTGCACCACGGGCGCCCCTCCGCCACGAGTAAGTGCATTTGCAGGCGAGGGCGGTCCAAGGCACGTGGAACTGCATTCCGAGACCTTACTGCATATCAATGTTCTAGAGATGAGAGCAGTGCTCTTAGCGTTGCCAAAGCACTACAGGCCTTTTCTTCCCTTGGGAACTATTGCAATTCAGTCGGACAACATGTCGCAGCTGTCATCTGGTATATCAACAAACAGGGGAATCCAGGTCTTACCCACTCTTTATTCGAAGCCATGAGAGTGTGGGAATGGGGCAATCTCCACTCAACCGCTTTCTCATTGCAAAAGCGCCATATTCGGTCGGGTCCAACATCCTTTGCGGACAAACCTTCAGTCACACCATTCTCTCCCCACGCAGTAGTCTCTCAATGCTCAGGTAGCTTAAACGCATCTTGCACGGATTGGGGAACTCCTTGTTGTGATCTTTTATGCGTCTCCCTCAAACACCAGAGTGCGACAGTTTTTCGCTCTAATCCCTCCTCCCAGAGATACCCCAAAGCAGACGGCTCTGGTTCATGCCTTTCTGGCCCCCGGTCTTCTTTATGCTTACACCCCTTGCCTCTGATGCTCCCAAGTTCTTCAGAAAGCCTCTCGTTGGGGTGCAGAATGATTTCTCATTGGCCCCATTCTGGCCTCGACAGATCTGGTTCCCCCTTCCTATGGTTCTCACTTTCGGTGAATCCTCCTAGGACTTGGTAGATCCCATTCCGGGATCTGATATCTCACCCGGTCCCATCTATCAACCCTCGGAATCTGGACATCCTGAAGCTGACTGCTTGGTTGCTCCAGTTCCACTCTCCCATCAAGGACTCCCGGTATTTAGCCTCCAGTTAAGGCCATCCTGGTAGCTGACTCATAAACCATCTTACCAGGAAAGTTTAATGCAGGCAAATTGAAGCGGTTCTCCATTTGAAGCGGAGCGGCAAGGTCACTAGACCCTTCACAGTTCCCTTCCTCTGGTGCTTGACTTCTTAACCACTCTTTTTAATGATGTGGTGCCAGCAGTCTCACGGTCAAAGTGCAACTTAACGGCAATTTCTCATTATCATATTGGTCAAGACTCCAGTCCACTGATGTTCTGCCAAATTGTGTAAGATTTTCCTCAAAAGGTACTTTTCTTCTCAGACCCCCTGTAGCGCAAGTGGTTCCTCATTGGGACCTTTCATTGGAATCCTTCAGGCCTTGACTGCTCCCCCCTTGAACCTACAAGGCGACATGGTAGATCTGGAAATTTTTATCTTTCAAAGACGGCCTTTTTTAGTAGCCATTACACATTTCGGCCAAGCAGAGTTTCAGAACTTCAAGCCTTATCAGTCAAGCCTCCTTACTTGGTCTTTCATCCGGGACCGTGTATACCTCAGGACCAACCCGGCCCTTTCTTCCTAAGGTAGCTTCTGAAGCAAATATTAATCAAATCCATTAACCTCCCTGTTTTCTTTCCTAAATATCAAAACAAAGGTGAATACAAGCTGCATTCCTTAGATGTTCACAGGCAACTTAGATTTTATCTGAACAGACAGCTGGTCATAGGCAATCCGACCAGTTGTTTATTTCCTTTGCTAAATCCAATTTGGGCAAGCCACCCCCAAAGTCTCCTATCACGCCTGATTTCAGAGTGCATCTATTGGCTTATCAAGCTTCTGGAAGGCCTCGTGACCGAGGGGAGTACATGCCCACCAACCCCGTCAGTTTCTACTTCCAGCAGCCTTTAAAGCTAGGATTCCTCTGATGATATTTGTTCAGCAGCCACTTGGGCTTCATCTCTCATATACCTTTATTTCCCACTACAAGTTGGATATTACATCTAGAGGTAGAGCATCCTTTGGCTCCGCGGTGCTCCGGAATATCCTTCCATGATGGCCGCCCAAGATTTTGGTAGCTGGGGACTCTGTCCCACAGGTTGCAGACAAATGAATCTCCTACTTCAGATTTAGAAGTTATGTACTCACCATAACGTTCCATCTGAGTAGGTGTATTCATTTGTCTGCAACCATCCCGCCCTCCTATCCCCCTGGCCTTGTCAGTTTCCTGCATATTATGTGTTACCCTTTTTAGGGTATTTCTTTTGATGGCAAACTCGATCTGAGGTCATGTAGGGAGAGCAGGGCATTATGGGTGAGGGGAGGAGCTGAGAGCTCGGATCCATAGCTGGAAAACCATGCCGGTTCGGATCCGATATCGGATCCATAACCCACAGGTTGCAGACAAATGAATACACC
>NW_025050461.1:0-10613 GCF_019279795.1 Protopterus annectens
TATATATTCCAGGATTGTTTCTTGGAAAAACTAGACTGAAAGTTGTTTTTGGGGATAAAATAGAAGCTGAAGGCAATTGGTTTGGATTATCCCTCAAGGGGGAATCTGGTTCTAGTTACTGCAGGTGTAGGGTACTATCCACCCTACAAAGGGGCAGGGCAATCCTGGTTCTGGCTTAACTGCCAGTTTCAGTATGACCGTTTATTGTTTTTAGCTTTCCCTATGCATTTCAAGCATGTTTCTGCATAGAGAAAAATAACCCTGGAAAGTTGTTTTTCTCCAAGAGGGAAAAAGCTAGGAGGCTGAAACTCTGCAGGTGTGTAGGGTACTATCCACCCTACAAAGGGGTAGGGCAATCCTGGTTCTGGCTTAACTGCCAGTTTCAGTATGACCGTTTATTGTTTTTAGCTTTCTCTATGCATTTCAAGCATGTTTCTGCATAGAGAAAAAATACCGGTGGAAAGTTGTTTTTCTCCATGAGGGAAAAAGCTAGGAGGCTGAAACTCTGCAGGTGTGTAGGGTACTATCCACCCTACAAAGGGGTAGGGCAATCCTGGTTCTGGCTTAACTGCCAGTTTCAGTATGACCGTTTATTGTTTTAGCTTTCCTATGCATTTCAAGCATGTTTCTGCATAGAGAAAAAATAACCCTGGAAAGTTGTTTTTCTCCAAGAGGAAAAAGCTAGGAGGCTGAAACTCTGCAGGTGTGTAGGGTATTATCCACCCTACAAAGGGGTAGGGCAATCCTGGTTCTGGCTTCACTGCCAGTTTCAGTATGACCGTTTATTGTTTTTAGCTTTCTTTTTGCATTTCAAGCATATTTCTGCATAGAGAAAAAAATACCTGTGGAAAGTTGGTTTTCTCCAAGAGGGAAAAAGCTAGGAGGCTGAAACTCTGCAGGTGTGTAGGGTACTATCCACCCTACAAAGGGTAGGGCAATCCTGGTTCTGGCTTAACTGCCAGTTTCAGTATGACCGTTTATTGTTTTTAGCTTTCCCTATGTATTTCAAGCATGTTTTTGCATAGAGAAAAAATAACCCTGGAAAGTTGTTTTTCTCCAAGAGGGAAAAAGCTAGGAGGCTAAAACTATGCAGGTGTGTAGGGTACTATCCACCCTACAAAGGGGCAGGGCAATCCTGGTTCTGGCTTAACTGCCAGTTTCAGTATGACCGTTTATTGTTTTTAGCTTTCCCTATGCATTTCAAGCATGTTTCTGCATAGAGAAAAAATAACCCTGGAAAGTTGTTTTTCTCCAAGAGGGAAAAAGCTATGAGGCTGAAACTCTGCAGGTGTGTAGGGTACTATCCACCCTACAAAGGGGTAGGGCAATCCTGGTTCTGGCTTAACTGCCAGTTTCAGTATGACCATTTATTGTTTTTAGCTTTCTTTTTGCATTTCATGCATGTTTCTGCATAGAGAAAAAATAACCCTGGAAAGTTGTTTTTCTCCAAGAGGGAAAAAGCTAGGAGGCTGAAACTCTGCAGGTGTGTAGGGTACTATCCACCCTACAAAGGGGCAGGGCAATCCTGGTTCTGGCTTAACTGCCAGTTTCAGTATGACCGTTTATTGTTTTTAGCTTTCCCTATGCATTTCAAGCATGTTTCTGCATAGAGAAAAAATAACCCTGGAAAGTTGTTTTTCTCCAAGAGGGAAAAAGCTAGGAGGCTGAAACTCTGCAGGTGTGTAGGGTATTATCCACCCTACAAAGGGGTAGGGCAATCCTGGTTCTGGCTTCACTGCCAGTTTCAGTATGACCGTTTATTGTTTTTAGCTTTCTTTTTGCATTTCAAGCATGTTTCTGCATAGAGAAAAAATACCTGTGGAAAGTTGTTTTTCTCCAAGAGGGAAAAAGCTAGGAGGCTGAAACTCTGCAGGTGTGTAGGGTACTATCCACCCTACAAAGGGGTTGGGCAATCCTGGTTCTGGCTTAACTGCCAGTTTCAGTATGACCATTTATTGTTTTTAGCTTTCTTTTTGCATTTCAAGCATGTTTCTGCATAGAGAAAAAATAACCCTGGAAAGTTGTTTTCTCCAAGAGGGAAAAAGCTAGGAGGCTGAAACTCTGCAGGTGTGTAGGGTACTATCCACCCTACAAAGGGGCAGGGCAATCCTGGTTCTGGCTTAACTGCCAGTTTCAGTATGACCGTTTATTGTTTTTAGCTTTCCCTATGCATTTCAAGCATGTTTCTGCATAGAGAAAAAATAACCCTGGAAAGTTGTTTTTCTCCAAGAGGGAAAAAGCTAGGAGGCTGAAACTCTGCAGGTGTGTAGGGTACTATCCACCCTACAAAGGGGTAGGGCAATCCTGGTTCTGGCTTAACTGCCAGTTTCAGTATGACCGTTTATTGTTTTTGAGCTTTCCTATGCATTTCAAGCATGTTTCTGCATAGAGAAAAAATAACCCTGGAAAGTTGTTTTTCTCCAAGAGGGAAAAAGCTAGGAGGCTGAAACTCTGCAGGTGTGTAGGGTACTATCCACCCTACAAAGGGGTAGGGCAATCCTGGTTCTGGCTTAACTGCCAGTTTCAGTATGACCGTTTATTGTTTTTAGCTTTCCCTATGCATTTCAAGCATGTTTCTGCATAGAGAAAAAAATACCTGTGGAAAGTTGTTTTTCTCCAAGAGGGAAAAAGCTAGGAGGCTGAAACTCTGCAGGTGTGTAGGGTACTATCCACCCTACAAAGGGGTAGGGCAATCCTGGTTCTGGCTTAACTGCCAGTTTCAGTATGACCGTTTATTGTTTTTAGCTTTCCCTATGCATTTCAAGCATGTTTCTGCATAGAGAAAAAATAACCCTGGAAAGTTGTTTTTCTCCAAGAGGAAAAAAGCTAGGAGGCTGAAACTCTGCAGGTGTGTAGGGTATTATCCACCCTACAAAGGGGTAGGGCAATCCTGGTTCTGGCTTCACTGCCAGTTTCAGTATGACCGTTTATTGTTTTAGCTTTCTTTTTGCATTTCAAGCATGTTTCTGCATAGAGAAAAAAATACCTGTGGAAAGTTGGTTTTCTCCAAGAGGGAAAAAGCTAGGAGGCTGAAACTCTGCAGGTGTGTAGGGTATTATCCAACCTACAAAGGGGTAGGGCAATCCTGGTTCTGGCTTAACTGCCAGTTTCAGTATGACCGTTTATTGTTTTTAGCTTTCTTTTTGCATTTCAAGCATATTTCTGCATAGAGAAAAAAATACCTGTGGAAAGTTGGTTTTCTCCAAGAGGGAAAAAGCTAGGAGGCTGAAACTTTGTAGATGTGCAGGGTACTATCTACCCTACAAAGGGTAGGGCAATCCTGGTTCTGGCTTAACTGCCAGTTTCAGTATGACCGTTTATTGTTTTTAGCTTCCCTATGTATTTCAAGCATGTTTCTGCATAGAGAAAAAATAACCCTGGAAAGTTGTTTTTCTCCAAGAGGGAAAAAGCTAGGAGGCTGAAACTATGCAGGTGTGTAGGGTACTATCCACCCTACAAAGGGGCAGGGCAATCCTGGTTCTGGCTTAACTGCCAGTTTCAGTATGACCGTTTATTGTTTTTAGCTTTCCCTATGCATTTCAAGCATGTTTCTGCATAGAGAAAAAATAACCCTGGAAAGTTGTTTTTCTCCAAGAGGGAAAAAGCTAGGAGGCTGAAACTCTGCAGGTGTGTAGGGTACTATCCACCCTACAAAGGGGTAGGGCAATCCTGGTTCTGGCTTAACTGCCAGTTTCAGTATGACCGTTTATTGTTTTAGCTTTCCCTATGCATTTCAAGCATGTTTCTGCATAGAGAAAAATAACCCTGGAAAGTTGTTTTTCTCCAAGAGGAAAAAGCTAGGAGGCTGAAACTCTGCAGGTGTGTAGGGTATTATCCACCCTACAAAGGGGTAGGGCAATCCTGGTTCTGGCTTAACTGCCAGTTTCAGTATGACCATTTATTGTTTTAGCTTTCTTTTGCATTTCAAGCATGTTTCTGCATAGAGAAAAAATACCTGTGGAAAGTTGTTTTTCTCCAAGAGGGAAAAAGCTAGGAGGCTGAAACTCTGCAGGTGTGTAGGGTACTATCCACCCTACAAAGGGGTAGGGCAATCCTGGTTCTGGCTTAACTGCCAGTTTCAGTATGACCGTTTATTGTTTTTAGCTTTCCCTATGCATTTCAAGCATGTTTCTGCATAGAGAAAAAATAACCCTGGAAAGTTGTTTTTCTCCAAGAGGGAAAAAGCTAGGAGGCTGAAACTCTGCAGGTGTGTAGGGTACTATCCACCCTACAAAGGGTAGGGCAATCCTGGTTCTGGCTTAACTGCCAGTTTCAGTATGACCGTTTATTGTTTTTAGCTTTCCCTATGCATTTCAAGCATGTTTCTGCATAGAGAAAAATAACCCTGGAAAGTTGTTTTTCTCCAAGAGGGAAAAAGCTAGGAGGCTGAAACTCTGCAGGTGTGTAGGGTACTATCCACCCTACAAAGGGGTAGGGCAATCCTGGTTCTGGCTTAACTGCCAGTTTCAGTATGACCGTTTATTGTTTTAGCTTTCCCTATGCATTTCAAGCATGTTTCTGCATAGAGAAAAAATAACCCTGGAAAGTTGTTTTTCTCCAAGAGGGAAAAAGCTAGGAGGCTGAAACTCTGCAGGTGTGTAGGGTACTATCCACCCTACAAAGGGGTAGGGCAATCCTGGTTCTGGCTTAACTGCCAGTTTCAGTATGACCGTTTATTGTTTTAGCTTTCCCTATGCATTTCAAGCATGTTTCTGCATAGAGAAAAATAACCCTGGAAAGTTGTTTTTCTCCAAGAGGGAAAAAGCTAGGAGGCTGAAACTCTGCAGGTGTGTAGGGTACTATCCACCCTACAAAGGGGTAGGGCAATCCTGGTTCTGGCTTAACTGCCAGTTTCAGTATGACCGTTTATTGTGTTTTAGCTTTTCCTTTGCATTTCAAGCATGTTTCTGCATAGAGAAATAATAACCCTGGAAAGTTGTTTTTCTCCAAGAGGGAAAAAGCTAGGAGGCTGAAACTCTGCAGGTGTGTAGGGTACTATCCACCCTACAAAGGGGTAGGGCAATCCTGGTTCTGGCTTAACTGCCAGTTTCAGTATGACCGTTTATTGATTTTAGCTTTCCCTATGCATTTCAAGCATGTTTCTGCATAGAGAAAAATAACCCTGGAAAGTTGTTTTTCTCCAAGAGGGAAAAAGCTAGGAGGCTGAAACTCTGCAGGTGTGTAGGGTACTATCCACCCTACAAAGGGGTAGGGCAATCCTGGTTCTGGCTTAACTGCCAGTTTCAGTATGACCGTTTATTGTTTTTAGCTTTCCCTATGCATTTCAAGCATGTTTCTGCATAGAGAAAAATAACCCTGGAAAGTTGTTTTTCTCCAAGAGGGAAAAAGCTAGGAGGCTGAAACTCTGCAGGTGTGTAGGGTATTATCCACCCTACAAAGGGGTAGGGCAATCCTGGTTCTGGCTTAACTGCCAGTTTCAGTATGACCGTTTATTGTTTTAGCTTTCTTTTGCATTTCAAGCATGTTTCTGCATAGAGAAAAAATACCTGTGGAAAGTTGTTTTTCTCCAAGAGGGAAAAAGCTAGGAGGCTGAAACTCTGCAGGTGTGTAGGGTACTATCCACCCTACAAAGGGGTAGGGCAATCCTGGTTCTGGCTTAACTGCCAGTTTCAGTATGACCGTTTATTGTTTTTAGCTTTCCCTATGCATTTCAAGCATGTTTCTGCATAGAGAAAAATAACCCTGGAAAGTTGTTTTTCTCCAAGAGGGAAAAAGCTAGGAGGCTGAAACTCTGCAGGTGTGTAGGGTACTATCCACCCTACAAAGGGGCAGGGCAATCCTGGTTCTGGCTTAACTGCCAGTTTCAGTATGACCGTTTATTGTTTTAGCTTTCCTATGCATTTCAAGCATGTTTCTGCATAGAGAAAAATAACCCTGGAAAGTTGTTTTTCTCCAAGAGGGAAAAAGCTAGGAGGCTGAAACTCTGCAGGTGTGTAGGGTACTATCCACCCTACAAAGGGGTAGGGCAATCCTGGTTCTGGCTTAACTGCCAGTTTCAGTATGACCGTTTATTGTTTTTAGCTTTCTTTTTGCATTTCAAGCATGTTTCTGCATAGAGAAAAAATACCTGTGGAAAGTTGTTTTTCTCCAAGAGGGAAAAAGCTAGGAGGCTGAAACTCTGCAGGTGTGTAGGGTACTATCCACCCTACAAAGGGGTAGGGCAATCCTGGTTCTGGCTTAACTGCCAGTTTCAGTATGACCGTTTATTGTTTTAGCTTTCCCTATGCATTTCAAGCATGTTTCTGCATAGAGAAAAAATAACCCTGGAAAGTTGTTTTTCTCCAAGAGGGAAAAAGCTAGGAGGCTGAAACTCTGCAGGTGTGTAGGGTATTATCCACCCTACAAAGGGGTAGGGCAATCCTGGTTCTGGCTTAACTGCCAGTTTCAGTATGACCGTTTATTGTTTTTAGCTTTCTTTTTGCATTTCAAGCATGTTTCTGCATAGAGAAAAAAATACCTGTGGAAAGTTGTTTTTTTCCAAGAGGGAAAAAGCTAGGAGGCTGAAACTCTGCAGGTGTGTAGGGTACTATCCACCCTACAAAGGGGTATGGCAATCCTGGTTCTGGCTTAACTGCCAGGTTCAGTATGACCGTTTATTGTTTTTAGCTTTCCCCATGCATTTCAAGCATGTTTCTGCATAGAGAAAAAATAACCCTGGAAAGTTGTTTTTCTCCAAGAGGGAAAAAGCTAGGAGGCTGAAACTCTGCAGGTGTGTAGGGTACTATCCACCCTACAAAGGGGCAGGGCAATCCTGGTTCTGGCTTAACTGCCAGTTTCAGTATGACCGTTTATTGTTTTTAGCTTTCCCTATGCATTTCAAGCATGTTTCTGCATAGAGAAAAAATAACCCTGGAAAGTTGTTTTTCTCCAAGAGGGAAAAAGCTAGGAGGCTGAAACTCTGCAGGTGTGTAGGGTACTATCCACCCTACAAAGGGGTAGGGCAATCCTGGTTCTGGCTTAACTGCCAGTTTCAGTATGACCATTTATTGTTTTTAGCTTTCTTTTTGCATTTCAAGCATGTTTCTGCATAGAGAAAAAATAACTGTGGAAAGTTGTTTTTCTCCAAGAGGGAAAAAGCTAGGAGGCTGAAACTCTGCAGGTGTGTAGGGTACTATCCACCCTACAAAGGGGCAGGGCAATCCTGGTTCTGGCTTAACTGCCAGTTTCAGTATGACCGTTTATTGTTTTTAGCTTTCCCTATGCATTTCAAGCATGTTTCTGCATAGAGAAAAATAACCCTGGAAAGTTGTTTTTCTCCAAGAGGAAAAAGCTAGGAGGCTGAAACTCTGCAGGTGTGTAGGGTATTATCCACCCTACAAAGGGGTAGGGCAATCCTGGTTCTGGCTTCACTGCCAGTTTCAGTATGACCGTTTATTGTTTTTAGCTTTCTTTTTGCATTTCAAGCATGTTTCTGCATAGAGAAAAAATACCTGTGGAAAGTTGTTTTTCTCCAAGAGGGAAAAAGCTAGGAGGCTGAAACTCTGCAGGTGTGTAGGGTACTATCCACCCTACAAAGGGGTTGGGCAATCCTGGTTCTGGCTTAACTGCCAGTTTCAGTATGACCATTTATTGTTTTTAGCTTTCTTTTTGCATTTCATGCATGTTTCTGCATAGAGAAAAAATAACCCTGGAAAGTTGCTTTTCTCCAAGAGGGAAAAAGCTAGGAGGCTGAAACTCTGCAGGTGTGTAGGGTACTATCCACCCTACAAAGGGGCAGGGCAATCCTGGTTCTGGCTTAACTGCCAGTTTCAGTATGACCGTTTATTGTTTTTAGCTTTCCCTATGCATTTCAAGCATGTTTCTGCATAGAGAAACAATAACCCTGGAAAGTTGTTTTTCTCCAAGAGGGAAAAAGCTAGGAGGCTGAAACTCTGCAGGTGTGTAGGGTATTATCCACCCTACAAAGGGGTAGGGCAATCCTGGTTCTGGCTTCACTGCCAGTTTCAGTATGACCGTTTATTGTTTTTAGCTTTCTTTTTGCATTTCAAACATGTTTCTGCATAGAGAAAAATATACCTGTGGAAAGTTGTTTTTCTCCAAGAGGGAAAAAGCTAGGAGGCTGAAACTCTGCAGGTGTGTAGGGTACTATCAACCCTACAAAGGGGTTGGGCAATCCTAGTTCTGGCTTAACTGCCAGTTTCAGTATGACCGTTTATTGTTTTTAGCTTTCCCTATGCATTTCAAGCATGTTTCTGCATAGAGAAAAAATAAGCCTGGAAAGTTGTTTTTCTGCAAGAGGGAAAAAGCTAGGAGGCTGAAACTCTACAGGTGTGTAGGGTCCTATCCACCCTACAAAGGGGCAGGGCAATCCTGGTTCTGGCTTAACTGCCAGTTTCAGTATGACCGTTTATTGTTTTTAGCTTTCCCTATGCATTTCAAGCATGTTTCTGCATAGAGAAAAAATAACCCTGGAAAGTTGTTTTTCTCCAAGAGGGAACAAGCTAGGAGGCTGAAACTCTGCAGGTGTGTAGGGTACTATCCACCCTACAAAGGGGTAGGGCAATCCTGGTTCTGGCTTAACTGCCAGTTTCAGTATGACCGTTTACTCTTTTTAGCTTTCTCTATGCATTTCAAGCATGTTTCTGCATAGAGAAAAAAATACCTGTGGAAAGTTCTTTTTCTCCATGAGGGAAAAAGCTAGGAGGCTGAAACTCTGCAGGTGTGTAGGGTACTATCCACCCTACAAAGGGGTAGGGCAATCCTGGTTCTGGCTTAACTGCCAGTTTCAGTATGACGGTTTATTGTTTTTAGCTTTCCCTATGCATTTCAAGCATGTTTCTGCATAGAGAAAAAATAACCCTGGAAAGTTGTTTTTCTCCAAGAGGAAAAAAGCTAGGAGGCTGAAACTCTGCAGGTGTGTAGGGTATTATCCACCCTACAAAGGGGTAGGGCAATCCTGGTTCTGGCTTCACTGCCAGTTTCAGTATGACCGTTTATTGTTTTTAGCTTTCTTTTTGCATTTCAAGCATATTTCTGCATAGAGAAAAAAAATACCTGTGGAAAGTTGGTTTTCTCCAAGAGGGAAAAAGCTAGGAGGCTGAAACTCTGCAGGTGTGTAGGGTATTATCCAACCTACAAAGGAGTAGGGCAATCCTGGTTCTGGCTTCACTGCCAGTTTCAGTATGACCGTTTATTGTTTTTAGCTTTCTTTTTGCATTTCAAGCATATTTCTGCATAGAGAAAAAAATACCTGTGGAAAGTTGGTTTTCTCCAAGAGGGAAAAAGCTAGGAGGCTGAAACTTTGTAGATGTGCAGGGTACTATCTACCCTACAAAGGGTAGGGCAATCCTGGTTCTGGCTTAACTGCCAGTTTCAGTATGACCGTATATTGTTTTTAGCTCTCCCTATGTATTTCAAGCACGTTTTTGCATAGAGAAAAAATAACCCTGGAAAGTTGTTTTTCTCCAAGAGGGAAAAAGCTAGGAGGCTAAAACTATGCAGGTGTGTAGGGTACTATCCACCCTACAAAGGGGCAGGGCAATCCTGGTTCTGGCTTAACTGCCAGTTTCAGTATGACCGTTTATTGTTTTTAGCTTTCCCTATGCATTTCAAGCATGTTTCTGCATAGAGAAAAAATAACCCTGGAAAGTTGTTTTTCTCCAAGAGGGAACAAGCTAGGAGTCTGAAACTCTGCAGGTGTGTAGGGTACTATCCACCCTACAAAGGGGTAGGGAAATCCTGGTTCTGGCTTAACTGCCAGTTTCAGTATGACCGTTTATTGTTTTTAACTTTCCCTTTCCATTTCAAGCATGTTTCTGCATAGAGAAATAATAACCCTGGAAAGTTGTTTTTCTCTAAGAGGAAAAAAAGCTAGGAGGCTGAAACTCTGCAGGTATTTATGGTATTATCCACCCTACAAAAGGGGTAGGGCAATCCTGGTTCTGGCTTAACTGCCAGTTTCAGTATGACCATTTATTGTTTTTAGCTTTCTTTTTGCATTTCAAGCATGTTTCTGCATAGAGAAAAAGTACCTGTGGAAAGTTGTTTTTCTCCAAGAGGGAAAAAGCTAGGAGGCTGAAACTCTGCAGGTGTGTAGGGTACTATCCACTCTACAAAGGGGTAGGGAAATCCTGGTTCTGGCTTAACTGCCAGTTTCAGTATGACCGTTTATTGTTTTTAGCTTTCCCTATGCATTTCAAGCATGTTTCTGCATAGAGAAAAAGTAACCCTGGAAAGTTGTTTTTCTCCAAGAGGGAAAAAGCTAGGAGGCTGAAACTCTGCAGGTGTGTAGGGTACTATCCACCCTACAAAGCGGCAGGGCAATCCTGGTTCTGGCTTAACTGCCAGTTTCAGTATGACCATTTATTTTTTTTAGCTTTCCCTATGCATTTCAAGCATGTTTCTGCATAGAGGAAAAATAACCCTGGAAAGTTGTTTTTCTCCAAGAGGGAAAAAGCTAGGAGGCTGAAACTCTGCAGGTGTGTAGGGTACTATCCACTCTACAAAGGGGTAGGGCAAACCTGGCTCTGGCTTAACTGCCAGTTTCAGTATGACCGTTTATTGTTTTTAGCTTTCCCTATGCATTTCAAGCATGTTTCTGCATAGAGAAATAATAACCCTGGAAAGTTGTTTTTCTCCAAGAGGGAAAAAGC
>NW_025050462.1:0-14325 GCF_019279795.1 Protopterus annectens
ATACCTGGACGACTGCCTGTTGGCAGCAAGCCGGACAGCAAAGCACAAATTTCAACAAAAAGATTTGAAAAGGTTATTCACCCTGCTGCAAGCCCTGGGATACACAGTCAAACACAAAAAGTCAAGGCTGATACTCATCCCAAAGGAGCAACCTTCCTGGTGCAGAACTGGACACATCAAACCAGATGGCATTCCCTTTCATGTAGCAGAAAAACAGAAGCTAAAGCTACCACTCTATTTCATGGTATAATAACAACGCAGAACTAGCTTACAGGCAAGGAAAACTTGCAAACCCTGGGTTACATGGCATCCTGCATGGATAATAATTCCACATGCCAGACTACATATATGAGGAAGGTTGTACTGGTACCTGGAGGAATTCTATGGTCTCAGCACAAGCACAGCCTAGAAACCCAAATTCCAATAATTCCTGGCATGCCTGGAAGCAAGAATTCCAGTGGTGGGCCCAGGCCTGTCAACACCAACAAAGGACTGCCCTTCCACAGGCCTCACCCAAGCCAGACTATCACCACGGACGCCTGTAGACCTCGGATGGGGGGCACATGGTGGACAAGTGCATAAGCGCTTATGGACTCAAGACCAGATGAACCTTCACACATAAATCAAAAAGAGATGCTGGCAGTAAAACAGGCAATTCAGACATTCAGACCATTTCTTCATCAGGGTCATTTGCTGATAAGGACGGACAACAATTACTGCATGGTTAGTGTGGTATATCAACAAAACAGGGAGGCACACATTCATACCTCTATGCCGGATGGCATTGGACCTTCTGGACAAAATTCCTGAGCTTCAGCATTCAGCTCCAAGCCATATTCGTAAGCCAGGAAAAAGAAAATATACTAGCAGACATCTTTGCTAGAACTTCACCACGGATGCTCACTTCAATGGATGCTGCATCCAGACATCTTCAAAACCATCATGGCAAGGACATGGGACTGCCAGAAATAGACCTGTTCTCGTGCATCCCCACACAACCACCAATTGAAAAAATTCTGCACAAGGACATACCACCCACTTGCTTGGAAAGTGGACTCTATCCTTCAGTTGGGGAAAACCTGACAGCATATGCATTCAATTCTCTTTCCTTTGATGCACACAAGTGCTACTGAAGATCAAAGAAGATCACCCGAGGATCATTTTGATAGCTCCAGATTGGCCGAGGCAACATTGGTACCCGGCCACTGGAGGAGTATGTCCCGGAACACGCATGGCCTCTACCCCTACTACCTCTACTACAACACAGAACAACTTCAAAATCCTGCATCCAAACTTGAAAACACTGCAGCCAGCTGCTTGGAACATTACATAAGGAAAAATAACCCAGATTTATCTCAAAGGGTTAAAGACATTATCTTGGAGGCTCTAGAGACCCTCAACAAGGAAAACTTATTCAGCAAATGGAAAAGATATCTCATTTGGAGTGCAACAAAAGAGTAGATGCATCATTACAAACATAGCTAACATCCTGGAATACTTTAGCAGAGCTTTTCCACAATGGTCTGTCTTACTCCTCCTTTAAGATTCATGCATCAGCAATTTCAGCAGAATACAACATGGATCCTCCAGTCTTTTC
Source organism: Protopterus annectens (assembly GCF_019279795.1). Taxonomy (NCBI): domain Eukaryota; kingdom Metazoa; phylum Chordata; order Ceratodontiformes; family Protopteridae; genus Protopterus; species Protopterus annectens. The sequence continues at coordinate 1,598 of NW_025050462.1, forward strand.
TCAACCTCTACTCAGGCAGTTTCTCAGAGGAATTAAAAATGTAAAGCCACCAAGGAAACCACCATTGCCTACATGGGACTTGAACTTTGTGTTAGAAAAGTTGACACTCCCCTTTTGAACCAGCAGCAACAGCAGAATTACAGTACTTATCTTGAAGACTGCAGTATCTTTCTTGCAATCACTTCAGCTAGAAGGGTTTCTTGAATTACAGGCATTAATGGCAGTACAGCCCTCTCCTTATCTTCCATCAGGATAGAGTGTCCATGAGAATTAATCCTACCTTCATGCCAAAGGTGGTCTCCAGGGTATCATTAAACTGCAAGCAATACACATACCAACATTCTTCCCCAACCCACAGAATAGGGGGGAAAGATTGCTGCATACCTTGATGTAACATTGAGACAACCGCAGCCATCACCTGACAGAACCAAGAACAATAGAAAACTGACCAGCTTCTCAGTAGCGAGAGTGCAACAGGAATGGAAGGAAAAGCAATTTCAAAAAACAAACAATCTTCAAAATGGATAGGAAATTGCATTGATTTTGTTACTCTTTTCATGGAAAGGCACCCAGAAAAACATCAGACCTCATTCCACATGTAGGGCTACAGCCACTACTACAGCTTTCTTACGAGGAGTGGTTTTTCATCAAAGACATTTTAGAGGCTGGGCTACTTGGAGCCCAGTAGTATACATTTGCCAAGCATTATAATCTGCCTTTATACCCAGATCCCGAGCAGGTTTTGCCACTGCTGTTTTGGTAAGGGATCTTAACTACACCATAAATTAGTGCCTCCTTAGTGCCCTCCCTCCTCCCCCAGTTTGGCTATGCGGTATTTCACCATTTGTAAGGACTGCAGATGCATCCTTGAAGGACATAGTATTAGAAGTTTTGTACCTACTATGGCTAAATGTAGATGTCCGACAGGTATGCATCTGCAGTCAGGATTAACCAATCACCTCCTTCCCCTCTGGTGGTACTCCTAGGGTATTTGCCCGCCTTGTAGCTAAAGGCTGGGGAAATTCTATTATGGTGTATTTGTTTGTATATACAATGTATATACATGTTTATTTCTGACATTTGCTCTTCATTGTTTGGAAACATTTGCATTTATCCAAATTTAGCCTTCCTAGAGGGCACCTGGCATCTGCTGCTGGGGCAAGAAACACTGAGGAAATGGCGCTTTCGGGCTGATGCCTTTATACCCCGCTTGAACTGCAGCTATGACGCCGGGTGAAGTGCGATTGATCAAATGAGGCCAGGTAGACCCAGACTTTGGAACTGCCGGACCAAGCGGCTGCCTGAGGCCAGGACAACCTTATTTGTAAGGACTGCAGATGCATACCTCTCTGACATCTACATTTATGGTAGGCAACAAAACTTGTACTTTCCACTGCAATTATTGCTAAATTGATATCCTATTTCCAATAGTTGCTTAAATGACTTTCCTTTTCTTGAAAACATTTTTGGGGATTTGCATAATTTACTCCTGCATACATTATTGTTCAATTTTAATAGTCTCCAATTCTCTGTATAATGTCCACTATATAACCAGGATTATAATTGTATGCAGTTATAAAATAGAACTGCTCTGTCATATCCTTTTTTATCCTTTCTAATATTTTTTGTTACAAAATATCCACAATTCCACATTCTCATATTACCATTGGTTCTTAATATAGCCACATAATTACCATTATTTCTTTTTATATATAATTTCATCCTAATGGAGTCACATAATGAAACAGGATAACCCCCTCACTCGATAAACATATTCTTTATGAACTCTCAAGCCCTTCATTAAGAAATTCTGATGATCATTTATCATCCTGGCAGCTCTAACCATTTGTCCTTTTCACTATTGCTTTTTTTCTGGTATCTAGGGCAGTGCCAGCTCTGGTAATTCAAATATGAATTTGAAAACGTGGTTTTCCTATATATATTCCAGATGTTAAACACTTTTATCCCGGCGTCCACTCTTCTTTTAATTTCACATCCAAATATGACAATTCAGTTTTTACTAAATTCATAAGTGAACTTAAAAACTCCACTGTATGATGTATGTAGTGTATGAATGCTTCCATATCTTCAGAACTCCCTTCCCAAACGACAAATATGTCCAAAAATGGGTATATTGGTTGAATATACCTGTTATACTCGGCTTAGTAAACACATACTTCCAGAGTTCCCAGAAGGACATTATATAATTATATATATGGGGCACAAGCAGCCCCATAGTTAATTTAGAAATAGGTTATTGGGTATGGGGGCTGCTTTGTGCCCCATATATGCTGTAATTATGTTGGGGCACAAAGTACGCAGCCCCATAGCTACCCAGTAACCTGTTTGCATAATGACCTTCAAAAAATATAAAATTGTTTAACATTGATGTTCTTTCATTCCACATTGCTGCAGTCCCAACTGATTGGTAGTCCGCTGTCCAGTCGGCCCGAATACCAAAGAGTATTGACGCCGGGTCAAGGCGCATTAGACCGATGTCAGGGACGCCAGGGTAATAATCACGCATTGACCCACGCCATGGTCCTTCAGTCTTTTTTTTGCCAAGCATGGTCCGATGCAGAAGCAGTTTTGCTATGCAGGTAGTGCTGGCTCTGGAAATTTTCTGAAGTCGGAGTTTCAGACCGAATCAGTTGGCTAAGTGCATCTCGCTAGAACATTTTGGTTTTTTTCTTTTGCCTCAGTATTTGAACTCAATGATGTCAGAAAAGTGAATAACTGTATTTCTTGTGGGAAGCAGATACCTCATAGGATTACCATACTTTTGTGTATACCTTGTTTAGGGCCTGAGCACGACGTTGTTGGTTGCCGCCTTGTGCTAGATTTAACAAACGCACTATTAAGAGGAGGTTAGACTGTGCCAGGTTTAGTGTTTGGGAAGAAGCGCTAGGGATTGATACAAATGCCGCCGGATGCTCCCGACGCCCGCCTGGCCCAAAAAGCGCAAGGACAAAGCGGCAGCAAAGTTCAGGGTTGAAGAACCGCAGTCCCCGGACGCTTAAGGTTCTTTAGGAAGGCTCAGTGGAGCCAGAGGTTTTGCCAGGAGTTTCTGTGGAGTCTCATAGTGGGCAGAGACTTTACTGTTACAGGATGTGCCCTCTCAGGAGGTAGGCCAGGCTGAGGGGGCTTCTCAGGTAGCTGTTCTTCCTCTTCTAAGGTGGTGCAGAGCCTCCTTTCTAGTTTCCAAGACTTCTCTGAGAGGTAGGCCAAGTTTAGCTTCAGTGGGGCTTCTCCTAGCACTTCCAGGTTCTGTGCCTAAGAAACATATGCTTAAAATGTATAGCAGAGGATTTGATTACTAAGGGATTAGAGGTTCTATGCCTCCCTCCTGATAAGAGGCCTAGGGTGGAGCCTGAGTTTGAGAGTTTTGAACAGTGTTCAGAGGCTTCTGAGTCTTCGCTGAAGACTCTGCAGTGAGTATCCTCATTATTCTGATTCTGATGTGTGGATGATTCCCACTCCTTCAGCTTCTCCTCCTGAGGATTTTTCATTTTCAGAGACTCTTGCATTCCATGAGGGAGCATTTAAATGGGAAGGCCAAGATTTCTCTGATTCCAGGAAGAGGCTTAGGGAATTCTTTTGTTTTACCCTGTTAGCATAGGCCCTTAGCTATACCTCCTGTGTTGAATGTGGTGGAAGATGGGTTTTTGCAGAGGCTTCCTGAACCCTGATTCTTTGCCTCCTGCCCCTGTTAAACCTGATAGGTACTATAGGGTGCCTGAAGCTCATAAGTATCTTTTAAGAGTCCTAGGCAGACCCAGAAATAGTTTCTCAAGGGCCTAAAGGTGTTAAGGCCTCGTTGTTAAAAATCCTGTTCCTCTGATAAAGAGGCAAGCAAGGGCTTTGGATAGATGGGGAAAGAAAGTGTATACTTCTTCCACTTTTAGCCAAGTGAGGGCATTGAATTGTCAGTTTCACATGCTAAAATATCAAAATTATCTCCTTTCACAATTGAAATCTAATATGGATGCTCAGGAAGGTATTGAGTGTAAGAGTTGCTGGATTTAGTTCATGTGTCTGAACAAGTGGGTAAGCATTCTTGCAATGTGGTTTTGATGCTGTGCAGGCCTCGAGGGTGGCTACTGGTTCTGTTCTTCGTAGGCACGCTTGGTTGAGGGATCAGAATTTAGCTGAGCATGTTAAGACAAGGATTTTGGATGCTCCTTTACAGTCTGATGTGTTGTTTGTTCGCCTGTGGAAGCAGTTTTAAAGAAATGGAGGACAAGGCTAAATCTATGCAGATCAAGCTGTTAAAGATTTTTGCAGGTACAGCCTCCAAAGTTTAGCAGAAATTGGCCCACTTTCTGGCGGGATGGACGATCCTGCTTTGGCGTGATTCCTGGGGGTCTAGGGGCAGGTTCAGACGTGGTAGGGCAGAGCTCAAGGTTCTTTTAGGCCCAGAACAGGGAGTTCTCCTGCCTGCATCTCTTCCTGGTGAGGGCAGGGTCAGTCCTTTCAGAAGCAGACCTTCAATGACTCTGCCACTTTTCAGCTGCCAGTACATTCTCGTTCGGCAGCGCCTTTTGGGGAGGAAGACTGTCTCTCTTTTCAAAGAAAAATTGGGATTTAATTACTCAAGACAGATGGGTTTTGATATCATTCACCACGGTTACAGGTTTTATTTCCATACCTTGCCCCTTTCAAAGGCATGCCAGACGCTCCTCCTCCACACAAAGGAAAGAGGCTCACAAGCAAATTTCTGTTACTCCAAATAGGGGCTTATTCAGCCAGTCCCTGTACCAGAAAGGGGCCTAGATTTTATTCTCGCCTGTTCCTAGTACCAAAGAAGGGGAACACGTGGAGACCAATTTTGGATTTATCTATCCTCAACACTTATCTGGACATTCCTGTTCAAAATGTTGACGTTATAACAGCTTTACCTCTGCTGGGCAAAGATCACTGGATGGTAAACTTTAGATCTCAAGGAAGCTTACCTTCATGTGCCTATAAGACTCGGCTGCAGAAAGTATCATGCTGAGCTGGAAATTTCATTGCTCAGTTCTCTTGCATTGCCCTTTGGCTTATCTAACTGGTTTCTTCAGAGTATTCACAAAGGTTCTGGCTCCAGTGATAGCTTACTTCAGGCTGCTAAAAAGGAATTTAAATCTATCCTTATTTGACCCACTTGCCTGATTCTGGCTCAAGAAAAGGAAGACCTTCTACAGCATTTGGAATATGTCATAGCAGCTAAGATGCCTAGGGTATTCTTGTGAACGAAATAAAAAGTCCAGTCTAGTACCACCCTCTCAAGACATGTGCTTTCTGGGTGTGAGACTGAATACAGCAGTTTCTCCAGGATGGCCTTTAACCCCGGACAAACAGAATCTTTCCAGTTACTTCCATCAACTATCTCTTCAGTCCGGCTGACTGCAAGGACAGTCCTTCAAGCCTTTAGGGTTCATGGCATTCTTTGTATTCCTGGTGCTTCCCAATGCCAAACTGCATATGAGGAAGCTGCAATGGTATCCTTTCAAAAATGTATGGACACAGCACTGCCAGGATTTGGGACACTGTCATTCAAATAATACCTTGCATTCAAAAAGAATTTTTGTGGTGGGCTCAGGAATGCTCTACCTAAACAAGGGACTCTCTGTGTCCCCGCCAGAGGCTTAGCTTCGCCAGAGGCGAAATAGATTTTAATCGACATGATGCCTCGGATATTGCTTGGGGAGCTCATCTAGAAATGGAAAGTGGATACAAGACAAGTGGCTCTGGCCAGACTACAGCATCTACATATATCAACATGAAGGAGATGTTAGCAGTCCAGTTTGCATTAATGGCTTTCAAGGAGTTCCTTCCTTCCAGGCAGGTGTTGATTCTAACAGACAACACAACTGTCATGTGGTACATCAACAAACAAGGGGAACACATTCTTATCCTCTATGCAGGCAAGCAATGCTTTTTATGGGAAACATGCGCTCAGCTTCTGCAAACTAACTCTTTCAGGCAAGGTTTCTGCCGAGCACAGAACTCCTTAGCAGATGTGTGTTAAGTAGACAAATCATGTGATCCCTAACCTGAATGGAAACTGGATCTTCATGTATTTCAGAAATTGACAGTGTCATGGGGAACTCCAGACATAGATCTGTTCGCTTCTCCACTCAAACCACCAGCTGCCAAAAGTTTTGCATTAGCAAAGGGGTTTCATCACACAGCTTGGAAAGTGGGATGCTGCTCGGCTCTTTCAGTTGGAAAATCTTCATGTATGCCTTTCCACCTCTGCCTCTTTCTTCCAAAGGTTAAAAGCTCCTAAAGGTCAGACAAGACAAAGCTTTAAGGATGATTTTAATAGCTCCAGATTGGCCTCGCAACACTGGTACCCACTACTAAGGAGTCTGCAGTAGGAAGCCTCCATGGCCTTTTTACCTTTGATTCTGGTTACATCTGTTATCTCAGAAGGACGTGTCACCTGCTCAATGTCAAGCTTCACTCTCTTCATCTAACAGCCTGGCATATATTCTGTTTTGAAACACAACAGGTCTCAACTTCCTCAACAAGTTTTAAATGTGATTATGGAAGCCAGAAGACCTAGCAAGCGAAAGTGTGTACGTAGAAAGAAATGGAAGAGATTTTTATTTTGGAGTGCAGCAAAGAATTTGGAGATTTCTGAGCCTAATTTGAGTGTGGCTCTTCAATATCTTACTGAGTTATTGGACAAAGGTTTGTCCTTCTTCCATTAAGATTCATGCTGCAGCAATTTCAGCTCACTAATGATTGTGGACCTCCATTGTCATTTCGCATCCTTTATTCAAGCAGTTTCTTAGAGGGCAAAGAATATAAGACCCCTCAACGAGAGCTCCTCCTACCCTGCTTGGGATCTCAATTTTGTGTTGGAAAAACTTACTCTACAACCTTTTTGACTCAAGGGCTACTGCTGAACTTGAAATACTTGGTCTGGAAGACTGCTTTTTGTTGGCTATTACTTCTGCAAGAAGGGTTTCTGAGTTGCAGGCCCTTATGGCAGTAGAGCTCCTTTTTGATTTTCCATAAGGATAGGTATCATTACGCATTAATCCTTCCTTTTATGCTCTAAGGTGGTTTCTAGTGTGGCCTTTAAACCAAACTATTCATTTACCTACTTTCTGTGCAGATCCCCAAAATAAGGGGAAAAGATTTTGCACACTTTTAGATGTGTACATAGGCAGTCAAGTGCGTTATTATTTAAGCAGGACTAGGATTTCAGGCAGTCTCAGCAGTTGTTTGTTTCTTTTGCTTTGAGTTCTCAGGTGCAAGCCTCCTGTGTCTAAGCAAACTATTTCTAAGTGATTGGGTTTTGCATTTCATTTTGTTATTCCCATCATGGCAAGGAGATTCCAGCTGGGATTAGGGCCTCATTCCACTAGGGGCTACTGCCACTTCAACAGCAGCATTTCTAAGGGGGGTGGCAACTAAGGATATCTTGGAGGTAGCTACTTGGGAGTTCAGTGCATACTTCTCTAAGCTATCACCACCTTCCTCTCTACTCTAAATCTAGGGCTGGTTTTGCCACAGCTATTTTGGCAAGGCATGTTGACAGCTCCTGCTTCCTTATGATTTGCCAGCCTCCCCCTTAATCTCTGCTTTGCAGATTCTTCAATTATCGAGTTAGGACTGCAGCAATGTGGAATTTCAGTTGAACATAGTACAGTTTTGTACCTACCATAAATGTAGATGTTCGAGGATCCACATTGCGGCAGTCCAATTTACCCTCCCTCCTTCCCCTCTGTGTTTAGGGGTGGTGGTACAGTTAGGATATACTCTTGTACATTTGTATATATTGTATATATGTTTGGTGCAGGGTTTTGGTTTGGGCTTTGTCTTTTAGGGTCTCTTTCTGACATCTGGGGCAAGAAAGACTGGAGGATATGACGCTTCGGTCATGCAGATTATACCCTGGACGCCCTGACATCAGTCTAATCGCGCCTTGGACCGACGTTTTCGCCATATACTTGTATTCGGCCGATTGACAGCTTTGACTACCCAATGGTTAGGACTGCAGCAATGTGGATCTATCTACATTTATGGTAGGCACAAACTGTACTTTTCTCATGAGTAATAAATACATTAGTATGATCTTGCCTTACATATACCGGTTTTACTAACTGAATTTCCAAAACATTCCAATCCTCTATGTCATTAGAATGACTGAAAAATAAGTTGTAGACATCAGTAGTAAGGAAGAATAGTGTGTTCATTTATTTTAACTGGAATTTAACTTATCCAAAAAAAGTGCCAGGAGTCTTTAGTTATATATTCAAATTTATTTAACTGTTCTTTTGCAAATGGTAGTCTAAATACTTAATGAAATATATTTTTGCTCCTTTGTTGGCCACAACTATGGGGTCTAAACTTAATATCATTTAACCCTTATGCAATTTTGAAAACAACATATTGTTAACCATAGGATAATCACTTTTCAAACAATTGCGGTCTCCACTTCCCACTCCATCTGTCCCTTGAATAATATAGCACACCTGACGCCACTACTCCACGGTTGGCGTGTTTGTCCCGAGGGCTAAGCCCGGTGGATCAAACAGCCAACCGTGGGTAATTTAGCATTACCCACACCCAGAAGTGGTTACGTTATTATATTTCGATGACATTATTTAAGAAAAGAAACTATTACTTTCTTAAATAATGGCATAGTATAATGTCGGTTTATCGTCTCTTCCGCAGATGTCTGGCATCCGGCGGTAGTTCTGATGTACCGCGGCTCATGTAGGCATATCAGGAGTTGTAAGCAACGGAGTAGCAAGATCTCCGCTGTTTTTTAAGGTTTCACATAGTTAATGAGTTAACATAGCGAGACAGTTTTAAATAAGCAACGAGATGTCCGCTGTTTATTTTAACTGTCTCGCCATGTTACAAAACTTTACGAACATAGCGTAAACACCAAAAAGCAACGGAGATCTTGCTTTCTCCGTTGTTTTTTTTAAATTGTCTCACAGGTTAATGGGTTTAATTATTAACGCAGACAGCTTTTTAAAATAAGCAACGGAGCCCGCTGTTTTGCGCCGTCTCGCCATACAAACCCATTTGGTGTACAGCTGTACAGTGTTTTAAATCGCAGAGAGGCTATCGAAAAAAAGTCCGGCAACCGGACCTTTTTCCATGCAATTTATTTACAACGGGCATGTTGGCCAATCACGCAGTATCGCTCAAGCGGTCATGGTATATAATAAATCATCTATCATGAGGTATTCATTTTAAGTATGCTGTGGCTGAATTTTGTTTAAATTTTACTTCATCATATGTTTCCGCCAGTCAACATATTACAAGGATCAATGTAATCATTCCTATCCATTATTACCATACCATTATTTCATCTGGCTTCAAATCTAAGACCCTCTGTCAATACTCTTGTTAGATTTTTAGCAGTTTTCTTTCTTTCTTTTGTTTAAGTTGTTAACAAAATCATCTGTGGGTTTTTTTTTCTTTTTCATATGTTCCCTTTATATCCAATTCACATGCCTTTTCAAAAAAGGGCTACTATGGCATTAGAGGAGGATTAAATTTACTTGCTTTTTAATTAATTTCACATTTGCACTTGGTCAATTTTAAGCGTGGAAGATGGGTACATGTAAAATATTTTAATCACTGGTACTGAAATTACTGGCAGATGTGCCCATTAATATTCATGGGACACTTTGCCAGTTGCGAAAAATGTAGTTTACTTAGGAAAATGGTTATTGATGTCCTTCAAGGACAACGGCAGTCTTTACAAATGGTTGTCTCTGTCGCCAAGAGCTCCTCTCGGCCGGCCGGATTCCAAAGTCTGGGTCTGACTTCGCCAGGCCGATCCTCACCCGGCCAGGCAGTTATTCGCATAAAGGCATCAGCCGAATGCCCATTTTCCCCAGTCTTTCTTGCCGCCAGCAGCACCCGAAGCAGAAGCTGTTCGCGCCGGTCGGAAGCCAGATCCAGAGAGATTATTACTACCGAATGCTACTGAAGACTTATAAGCTAAGTACCTGCTAGGACTTCTTTTCTGCCTCAGTCATGTCAGAGAAAAAGCACAAACTGCTATCTTGGGGAAACAAATACCTCATAAAGATTTCCACTCCTATTGCATACATTGTTTAGGCCCAGACCACGTAGCAGCTTGTCTAGCCTGGAAGCTTTAACTGACGGACGCTTAGACGCCGGACTTTGCTGAATGATTTTCGCCCGTATTTTGCCCACATTATGCCGTTGATCCTCCGACACAAGAATAACCAAAACCGCGAAAGAAAAGGACCGACACTGTCCGCGGTCATTTAAAACCATCGTTACAAAACCACTTAGTGTCTGGTTTCCCGGCCGAACCTAGGCGTGCTGTCTTTCTTCAGCTTACAACTTGCCTTCTACCGAGGCCTCTTCTAACCTGTAGAAACGCTTCTGAAACCCAACCTACTGTTGCGGTTTCTGCAGGATTTACTGTGACAAATCTTCATTCCCCTGGATATCTCTACCCTGCACGTGGAGCTGCTAGGCCTCCAGCCATGTCTATTAAGGCCTTGGCTAGGGCTAAAGCAGCTGTGCTGATCAAAAATCTGTGCCTGCCAAGCCCCTCCTCACAGGCCCAGCACTAGCTCCCATATGCTTTCTATTGAGGATCTTATCCTTTAATTCGTGGAGCCCCAGCCTCATCCAGACAGGGCCTCTCCCTCCTCCAGAAAAGAGGCCTAGAGCAGAGCCCCCGAGCCAGTATCCACAGATGATTCTCCTGACTCAGAACATACAGACCTCCTGAGGTTTTATTCTCCTACTTAAGACTCATGATGCTGAGGAGTCCATCCCTTCCAGCCTCCTCCTGAGGAATTTTCCTTTGGGGGAACCATGCAAGCTATGAGGGAACAATTTCAGTGGCAGGGCCAAGATTTCAGACTCTAGAAAAGGCTTAGGACCTTTCTACATTTGCCACCAAGACAGGTCTTCCTAGCTATACCCTCCAGTTCTCTCTGTTGTTGACGCATTTAAATGATGCTTGCACTTGCTCCTGATTCTTTACCCAGCTCCCTGCTGCTCTCCGATAGGTACTACAGGGTCCTGACACTCATCACCACTTATATAAGGCCCTTTGCAGATCCAGAGACTATCTCCCAGGGTCCCAAAGCTGTAGCAGCTACTTTCTAAAATCCCCCCTCCCTCTGAAAGGGAATCCAGGTCCTTGGAGATGGGGTAAAAAAGTTTACACCTCTGCTACTTGTCAGCTAGGAGCTTGAACTGCCAATTTCATATGATTCAATATCAAGAGCTTATGTTTGACCAGTTGACTAAAAAGCTGTCCTCTGAAGAATCTTGATAAAAGTATGCTCAAGAAATGGTACATAACTTACAGCAGGTTAGTAAACTAATTTTTAAAAATGCGGGGCTATGATGCACTGGAGGCTTCCTTTAGATCAGGCCAGACTGGCACAGTTATCAGGAGGCATGCATGGCTGAAAGAACAGACTACCAGACCATGTCAACCCAAGCTTTTGACGACCCCCATGGACAAGGTCAATTTATTTGTCCTGCATGAAAGCAGGTACTAAAAAGATGGAAGAGGAAAGCAAATCTGTACAAACAGTGAAATATTTCTTACAAGTTCAACCTCCAAGGTTTAGCAGGAACTGGCCCTCCAAGAATTGGTCCTTTCCGGACTCCTCTAAGGTACAAAGAGGCAGGAGTAGGCACTCTAGAGGCAGAAACCAATCCAGGGGTGCCTACAGGGGTCGCCAGGGCAGGGTAACAGAGGCACGGATACAGCCACCACCACTACAACAACTCAATCACAGTGACTTGGTGGTGGCACCGCCTACCAGGGAACAACTAGAAGCACCCTTAGGCGGAAAGCTAACCTTATTTTCAAGAAACTGGCACTGCATTACAAGAGAAAAATGGATTTTGCCAACTATAGACCAAGGTTACAGGTTCCATTTCCATACTCTACCAGGAAAGAGAGGAATGCCAAACCTACCACCTACTCAAAGGACAGAAGCTCTAAAACAAATATCTCAATTAAGAATGAGAGCTGTGGAAAAAGTACCATCTATGGAGCAAGGGAAGGGATTTTACTCAAGACTCTTCCTGGTACCAAGAAAAGAAAACAAATGGAGGCCTATTCTAGACCTGTCCACTTTAAACACATTCCTCATTGTTCCAAAATTCAAAATGCTGACCCTACAGCAGCTTCTTCCCATGCTGGGCAAGGAGTCTTGGCTGGTAACTCTAGATCTCAAGGAGGCATACCTGCACGTCCCCATAAGACCAATTTGCAGAAGATACCTCAGATTTCTTGCAGGATCAGAGCATTATCAATTCTCAGCATTGCCCTTTGGCTTATCTACTGCGCCCAGAGTGTTCACGAAATGCCTGGCATCAGTAATCGCTCGTTGCAGACTTCAGGGGATTCAAATCTATCCCTACCTGGACGACTGCCTGATACAAGCGGACAACAAAAACAAACAGAAGACTTACAAAGAGTCATCTACCTGCTGCAAGCCCTGGGATACACAGTCTATACAAAAAAGTCAAGGCTGATTCCATCCCAAAGAATAACCTTTCTGGGTGCAGAACTGGACACATCAAAACAAATGGCATTTCTAACTGCAGATAAGATAGAGCAACTTCCTCTATACTTCTTGGCATTAACAAAGCAGAACGATCTAACTGCAAGAAAAGTTAAGCTCTGGCTTCATGGCATCCTGCATAATACTGGTCCCTCATGCCAGGCTGCATATGAGGGAAAGCTACAGTGGTACCTGGGG
>NW_025050463.1:0-12500 GCF_019279795.1 Protopterus annectens
ATCCAAAAGATGTACCATACAGGTACATAACGGGTTTTAACCATTTAATGTATTTATATGTATATATAAGTTTTATATTTAATTCAATTAATTCAGGGTTATGACGTCATTTCCTTTATTGTAATTATAAAAGAAGAGTTTGGGAAGTCTCTTCTTTTTCTGAAGAAGTTCACTACATTAAAAGTGAAAGAAAGCGCTAAAAAACATTGTCTCATTGTGGTTCCTGGAGTTCTTATCTTCATTTCGTTTTTTGGACATTTTATTACACATGTTTCAACTTGGGTACACATGTGTGTATGACATGGTTTGACACTATGCTGTGGGTGATACTGTTAATATCGGTCATTGGTTTGCATTCTGGTAGTATATACAACCTCAACAGCCTGACTATAACCAATCGTTAGATGATGTCTTGACAACTGACACACAGATGTAGGATACACAGTAGTATTTGGATCCTTCCGGTACTATACTATACCAGTAACCAGTGGTACTGACTGCCACCCATTCCTGGGACCACTCCTGTTTGGCATATAGCCCTCTTAGGTACAAGCAAACACACTAGGGATATGTCCGTCCACATCTGGTAATGCATACAGTGGCCTACAATGCATTCTTCGGATGAAGCACTTATCCTCCACAAGGGTATCATACAGACAGATACCTGTTGACCAACCCATGCTGTAAAGCTATAAGCCAACTATAGCATAGTCATCCCCATTTACTATACATAGTATCCTGACAGTACCACATAGGTAGTAGCCCACAACATGTAGAAGGGGTACCGATGTGTACATACAGTCACATGTTATGTCATCTGTCCTTTGGTATTCACATTTCCAAAGGTATTCTGAAGTCCATCAGTGTATCACATAAGAAATAAGGGGTCTGTATGCATAGCCACAAAGTTGTTGTACACCTATAATGAATGCTCATTATTGACAGACTTTGTTGTGATTGAACATGTCTGAAATATACCCCAGGCATGAACCCTCACTCACACTATTCTATAGAAATTGTCATGGGTGTGTATGACACAGATAACCTAGGCCACAGATCACTACAGTGGCTGGCCTTGTCACAAACATACATATGTGACCTAAGGTCTGAGAAACAGCAGCACAATCTGTCAAAGGTAACAGATGTATTCATGTAGAAAGCAGGCTTCACACCTATGAACTAATTGAGATCACATGTACATATATGTATTTGCCACACAGATACCTAAAGTGTGCAATGCACATACTGTTGTTTTACTGATATGTCATACAGTAGTAAAAGCAAAACCCACAACACATTGACCAACAGTGTCACACACACTCAGCAACTGCAGGATTTTAAACCCCTACCTAACTATGTTATGCTACTGGAGAGATACAAATTAACACAACACACTATATGCTTTACTGGGAGTTTTCATTTTCACTGCTGTATTTGTGGGATGCTGACATCATCAGACTTGCCAAAGAGGAATTTATCTCTTATAGGTTCATAGGTAAGTACTAGGCTATCTGCCCATGGGCATTTCTAAGCCTAGCCACAGAGTGATGGCTTTCGCCTCCTTATTAGATTAGTAACCTGGGCCTCTGTCAACAGAGCTCCTGAAGTGATCCCAGGGTAGAACTTACAATTACCCATCCACTCATCAGGATTTCTCTTGAAGATGGTCAGAGAGGAGCTCTGTCGAATATGGATTGGGATTCTATTCCAGAGTGAGGGGAGTCACTGGGACAGGAATCTATCCCTCCAGCATGTCTTGTTTATTGTTGTACATAGGTTCAAGTCGCTAGAATGAGTGGTTCTGAGGGATCTCATTTTTTTGAGGTGAAGCATGTCCATTAGTTCAGGGTTTGACATGGCCCTATAAGTCAGGCATAGGTCACCTCTGAGCAGACGGTAAGCGACTAAGAAGAGCTGGAGCTTTTTTAGTCGTGCTTCATAGGATAATTGTATAAGGCCCTTAATGCTCTTAGTGAGGTACTTCTGTGGTCTTTCTAGTTGTTGCAGGTGTCTAGTGAGGTACATCCCAAATGGGGCATTGTACTCTATTATGGGCCTAATGAGTGAGGAGTAAATGGCACAATCACCTCCTTGGATCTGGATGAGAAACCCTTTGTGATCAGGTGTGCCACATAGAAGGATTTCCAGACCGTTTTGGCTATGTGGTTATCAAAGGAGAGCATGCTATCTACTTGGGTACCCAGGTCCCTAATTACTTCTTCTGTACTTAGTGGATTCCCATCTATGTGGTAGTTTGTAGGTACTTTGTTTTTCCCAAATGGGATTACTATGCATTTTTTGGCATTTAGCTTGAGACTGTGACTTTGACAAGGTGTTTTCCTAGTCTCCAGAAAGGGTGCTCCTCTCAATGGAAAGCACACACACACTCTCAACAATTGCAGGATTCAACCCCCTACCTAACTATGTTATGATACTAGAGAGATACGCATTAACACAACACTCTATATGCTTTACTGGGAGTTTTCATTTCCACTGCTGTATTTGTGGGATGCTGACATCATCAGACTTGCCAAAGAGGAATTTATCTCTAATAAGGTGTTTTCCTAGTCTCCAAAAAGGGCACGCCTTTCAAAGGAAATCACACACAAACATACAGCCCCCCCACACACACACACACTCAGCAATTTCAGGATTCAAACCCCTACCTAACTATGTTATGATACTAGGGAGAGACACATTAACACTACATGCTACATGCTTTACTGGTTGTTTTCATTTCTCCTGCTATATTTGTAGGATGCTGACATCATCAGATTAGACATGGTAATGTGTGTGCACTTTGTTTTATGCAATCCCAGGACTGAGCCATGAGGGACAGCAGGTGTTAACAGCTTGAACAGGACTCCACGATTCTTAGCTTGTGTGATCTATCTGTGGACCAGTTGCCAATCCATCATATGACAATATATATTTATGCACAGGTTGTTGATTTTGTGGATACTCATGTGTCTGGGATGTTGGACAAGGGCTATTCAAAGTCTATGTGGGACGTGTGTAGCTCATTTCAGTGATGTATGTCCTGGGTGGCTGCCTTGCAAACAGTCTAGCAGGTTTGGGAACCATGATCTGCCCATGACCAAACCAAAGTTGGTAGGGTTGTGTGTTTGTCGGCTTCCAATAGCTCTGTTTATGACTTCAATCATAATGGACTCCATGGCCTTGCAGATCAGACTTCATAGGCTTATAAGACTATAGTTCCCATGGTCTGTTGTGCACCAACACTTGTGGGGTGTGCCATATGTTGCTGTAACCCATTCAATAGTTTCATATCCTGTAGAGAGGATGAGGCTCAACAGACTGTTCAGGTGCAGGGTCTGTTTGTTCTGCAGTTCACTTATGACACATACAGGTAAACAATGTAATCCAATTGATGCCAAGTTTTCAGTTTTGGAAGGAGCTGTTTACCCATTCTACATGTGATATCTCCTGGTATGATGATAGGGCCTTTTGTCAGTTGGAGGTGGGTATATATGTATGGGCCTGTCTGACAGGATGATGGCATTGTCTGTCATTTACAGTTGGCCCTGACTCAGGACATATATGAGTGCACATTGCTATTTATGACATAGCTGAAGGAAGTGTCATGGTTCTGTCTGGACTCCTTCACAGATAATCTTTCCAAAACACCAACAAACCTAAGCACTACACCCCTGTTATACTCTTTTACACACTTAACACCCTACTGATCCTTTTTGATCACTCAAAAGAGTATTTCATCATAATATCCTGACATGTCCAAAGGTCATTTTCATGTGTACTCTCCAGTCCAGCTGGTGAATATGGGAATTTTGAGGCAATGTTACAACTGCCTTATGTACACAGACAACCCTCTCCTCCTCCCAACAAACTCACATATATGTGAGAGATGCAACTATATAGACAAACAAGAGGCTGAGCTCTCTCGACCCATGACTGGCACAGTCTATCAGGAGGAGAAGGTAACCACATACACCACAAATCCAGTCTCACATAGACCTATAGCAAAAGCAAACCAAACACATAAACACACAAAAACATACCCGGAGGCTCTAAATAAAAATTTGCCTAAGCAGCAGAGACCTCCAAAGCAGACACCCAAACAACTGCTACCCCACAACAATACCCACATATCACATAGTTCACAAAGTCTGTGTGCCACACAGTCATTGCCCTTATGGCTAAACAACACACCTAATACACTTGTAATAGGTGACTCTATTGTCAGACGCACTGACGTCCCACTCACCAGGCTGAACAAGGAGAAGGTCAGTGTGAGCTGTCTGTCGGGTGCCAGGATCCGCCACATAACACATGCACTCAGGTCACTCCAAAGCATGTACAAATATGGCTCCGTCATTTTCCATGCTGGTGTGAATGACCTCAGATGTTCCTCCCTGGACTACATGAGAAGAGACATAGAGGAGCTCTCTGATCATGTAGCCCAGGCCGGTATGACCCTGACCTTGTGTAGCATCTTACCCTCACCAAGAATGATGCCACAGTATAAAGACAAAATGATCCATTTTAACAGTTGGCTAACGTATTGGTGTCATTCAAAGGGGAATCAGTGTCTGTCAGCCTTGGATGACATGCTCGACAAACTACGTTGCTTCACTAGGGACGGCTTGCACCTGTCACCCCTGGGCTTTCGAATACTGGCTAAGGCTCTTGCCACCCCCATAGTGCCTTTTTTAGGCAAGGATCAAAAGACAAACCCACCTCCATAGACAATACAAGGTAAAAGAAACTAAGGGTAATGCTGCTCAACCAGAAGTCTAAACCTCAAAATGCATGCACTCAAGGCTCTCCTCAGTATGGAGAATATCGATATCTGTGCAGTAACAGACACCTGGTTCAAGGCTCCGGAAAGCACCCCAGCACTACCAGGTTATACTTCATACCATGCTTTTCGGCCACAAAACTTGGACCGAACCACAAAAATAGGGGGAGTATCCATATACATCAAAGATACACACACCTCCAGGTTAGTAGCACTGCACGAAGCATCGGAGACCATCCATGTGCAAGTAACAGTGGGCAAAACTGCCTTTCAGTTTGTAGCCTGCTACAGACCACCCTCCCAAACTCAGGAACCCCACTCGGCTTTCCTAAGAACACTGGAGAATATGAAGGTCTCTCCAAACACCATTATATTGGGTGACTTCAACTACCCAACCATTGACTGGGAATACTACTCAAGCCCCAACACCCTCACCCAACAGTTGCTAGAATTTATAAACTCAAATGTTATGGCACAACTGGTCACCACCCCCACAAGAGGGGAAAACATATTGGACCTGGTCATCACCAACATGGGGACTCTATGTTCCACACCAGAGGTATATCCCTCATTGGTAAGGTCAGACCATAAATTTATCTCACTGGACATCCATATCCCATCCCCACCCCCAGCCAAGGTAATCTCAGTGAAGAACTTCTCACAAGCAAATGTCACACTTCCAAAACCGAGGTGGTATCCTTCAAAGACCCCGGGCCAATGGAAAATACGGCTCAAACTGCAGAATCCTTTACAAATGCATTCTATGGACACCTACAGGAATGTATGGATCGTGCTATCCCCAAAAAACCCCAAAACTCACTCCTCCAAAGGCACAGGACCTGTCTGGTGGACCCCGGCCATAAATAAGCTATACAACAAAAGGAGGAGGCTACTACATGATAGAGCAGAATCCCAAAAAGGGAAGGCATCTCTGATCAGTACTAGCAAGAAGCTACGATCACTCATAAAATCATCTAAGACCAGCATCAAAAGAAAAATTGCACAAGACACTAAGGACAATCACAAGGCCTTCTTTAGTTATGTCAGGAACCTGGGTGGCAACTCCCAGATATGCTCTGAGTTAGTGCAAAATGATAAAAAATACACTGAACCCACAGACATTGCCAACATCCTGGCAGACAGGTTCAGTGCAAATGCCCCCCATCCCCCCAAAAGAGCAAATGTCCATCCCAACATTGTGTAGCTTCCCTGACATCACAGATGAATAGGTGAGAGCTGCCCTCTCCAAAGTAAAAAACACAGCATCAATGGGACCGGACGGTGTCCCGGCTTGCATCTTACACCAGCTTCGTGAAGAACTTAACCCTTACATAAAGTCACTGTTCAATATCAGACTTACTACAGGATATGTACCCAAGGAATGGCGTACAGCAACAGTGGTCCCGCTCCACAATGGTGGTGCCACAGCGGACCCCGGACACTATCAACCTATAAGCCTGACTAGCCTGGTCTGCAAAGCTATAGAGCGTATCGTCATGGAACTCATAAACAAAGACATCGGGAACCTCCAGACACTGGATCCTATCCAATTTGGCTTTGTTAAGGGCAGATCCTGCCTCTTGAACCTGGTCGACTTCTTTGAAACGGTTACTAGAGCCATAGACATAGGGAAGGTAGTCCACACAGCCTACCTGGACCTCGCAAAACCCTTTGATACAATACCCCACTCGGGCATCATAAATAAGCTCACCAGCTTAGATATCAACACATATGTCACAAGATGGATTGCAAACTGGATCAGGGATAGCACCCACATGGTCAGAATTGCAGGTGCCATGTCTGACTCTACACCAGTTACAAGTGGCGTCCCACAAGGCTCAGTCCTGGGACCTCTCTTGTTCAGTATATATTTCTCTGATGTGCAGGCTAACACGGGAGGACTATGGCTGACCAAGATCTCAGATGACTGCAAACTGGGTGCCATAATCGACTCTCCAGCTGACACAAGCATCCTCCAAAAGGGTCTCACAGAGATGGATAACTGGTGCCAAAGTCATGGCCTAAAGCTAAATGCCATAAAATGCATAGTCATCCCCTTTGGGAATAACAAAGTGCCCACACATTACCAAATAGGTGGTAATCCATTACGTACGGAAGAAGTAATTAGGGATTTGGGGACCCTTGTAGACAGTAATCTCTCCTTTGACAATCACATTGCCAAAGTGGTTAGAAAGACCTTATATATAGCCCACCTTATCCTGAAAGCTTTCACATCTAGATCAAGAGAGGTCATTGTGCCCCTCTACTCATCAGGCCCATAATTGAATACAATGCCCCATTTGGGATGTACCTTACCCGACACCTGCAGCAACTATAATGGCCCCAAAAGTACCTCACCAAGTGGATCAAGGGACTCACACAGATGCCCTACACAGTTTAGCTAAAATAACTTCAGCTCTACTCAGTTGCTTACCGCCTATTCGGATGTTATCTGTGCCTGACGTATAAAGCCATGTCCAACCCAGAATTAATGGACATGCTCCACCTCAGGATATCCGAATCCCTTAGAGCTACACGCTCCAGGGACTTAAACCTCAGCACAGAAATTAATAGGACATGTTGGAGGGACAGATTCATAACCCAGAGGTTCCCCTCACTCTAGAATGAAATCCCAGTCCCAATTAGGCAGAGCCCCCTCACTGACCCTCTTCAAGAGAAATCTTGACAAGTGGATGGGAGATCGTAAGTGTACCCCTGGGATCTCTTCTGTGTCCCTGCTAGACAGAGGCACAATAAACTAACCGTAAAAGGGATATCTTGTGTGACCTACTATTCACAGGCATAGTCTACTAATCTAAAAGGGTAGCGAAAGCCAAACACACTCTGGCTAGGCTTATAAATGCCCTAGGGCAGATAGCCTAGTATCAACCTATGAACCTATGATAATGTTTGGAGTGCACATTGTTTATTGATGATACTGATTGCAGGTTTTTTATCTTCTTTGCTTTCCCACTTTCTATGAACAACCTAAGTATCTGTAGTACATATTTGATTATGATAGGGTTCCAATATATTATATATGTGTCTGTTGTCATATAACTGTGTGCACAAGGCAGGATTGGTGAATAGTGAGAGGTTCCTGGGTTAACACATGCAACTGTCAGATATGTGTGGCCCACTGCTGTACTCAGACATGGCCTAAGTGTGTGAGCATGCCCAGTTTGGCCTTTCAGTATTTTGTTGCCTGACATTTGTCTCTTATTTGTGTGTGAGCATGCCCAGTGTGAACTTTCAGTATGTTGCTGTCTGAAGTCCACTACATTTGTTAATGTGTGTGAACATGCCCAATATTGACATTTATACTATATGTGTGTAGAAAATCAAGTTATATTTTTACTGCAGGGCTCACCTTTGTGTTATAACTCCACAGGGATTATGCTGTGCCTGCAGGGTTTCCATGAGACACTTTGCATAGACTTATCAACATTTCTTCATACGGGCTGATTAGCGAAATACTGTCATGGTTTAGTGGTTCAGTACTGTGAGAATAGTGCACAGTGTCCTGGGTTCAAGGCCTGTCACTGCTTTATATTTTCATACTGGGCAGACCAAACTGCTTAAGGACCAGTAAAGCAAATATGAGCCTGTTTACCTGCTTTTGCTCAACTATGCCCAACTTTGACCAAGCTTGCCCAACATTGCTCATTGTTAACCAACATTGCTGAACGTTGCCCAATATTGCTCAACATTGACCAAAGTTGTGCTAGTTAGTGTGTGCAGTTTTGTTTACATATACTAAATAGTGGTAAAAGCTGTTTAGCACTGCTTTATATTGCTTAAAACATGGCAATCATGCCTCAGGTGGTGCTGCAGGGCTGCCTATGTCGGATGCACATACTACACTCCCTATACATGTTTGAAAACAGGTAGTGTCAAGTTAGGCATCCCTTTTACTATATGTGTGAGTCAAAGAGAGGTATCATTTACAGGGTTCCTACTGAGCTAGTGTATGTGCTATGCATTGCCTCTTTGCCAAGGCCAAAGCATACTGGGCATGCCTCCTTCTGCCTACTGAGGCAGGCTCAGGTTGTTCCTCCTCCGAGTCATACTCTGCCTTTGATGGCCTTGGCTAAGGTGTGGGGGCTGTTTGGCCCGGGTCTATGCTGCTCCTGCTTCAGCTGTTTCCGCAGGATCATATTATGTAGCATAGCACATACCATGACAATGTGGGTACATGTAGTTGGTGAGTACTGCAAGGCTCTACCAGATGTGTCCAGGCACCGGAACCGTGACATGAGCAGCCCAAACACATGCTCGATTACATTTCGTGTTTGTGCGTGTGCCTCATTATGGCATTCCTGTTCAGGTGTGTGTGCATTTCTGATGGGTGTCATCAGCCACGGCTCCAGTGCATATCCAGCATCCCCCACTAGGTGACCATGAGGGATGTCCCCATTGGCAAATGTCTGGTACAGCTGTGTCAGATGCCAGCTATGGGAATCATGGTAGCTTCCAGGGCAGCCAGCACACACATTCAGTATTATGCCCTGGGCATCACACATGACCTGGCAGTTGATGGAGGTGAAGCTCTTGTGGTTAAAGTAGACCCTACCTCGCTCACCGGCTGGTGCTTTGATGCGTATGTGCGTGCAGTCTATTGCACCCACTACCTCAGGGTATTCCGCTATTTGCTGGAAGAGACGCATATTGCTGGCCAATACCTCACGGGAATTGGGGAAATATACATGATCACCGACATGTGCTGACATGGCATCCAGGAACTGGTACAGTACCCTGGATGCTGATGCCTGTGATATCCCCATCATATCACCAGTTGGTCTCTGGAAGGTACCTGTTGCTAGTATTCTTAGGCCAACACATACCTTGGTTTCCACTGGAATGGGTTCCCCTCTGTTGCTTCTGTGTGTGAGGCGTGGCCTGCACAGCTCAACAATTTGCTGCATGAGGTTTCTGTCCACTCTATAGCGCTCCACTATCTTCAGCTCATGTAGCCCTGATAGGTTACCCTGGGCCTGTACACTCTTCTCCGTCTCCTCACTGTGGGTTGTCCAGCAGCATTAGCATTGTCACTACCCTCAGCATGTTGCATATGTTGCCTTATAACAGCAATGGCAGCCCCTAACATTTTTTGTCTCAGTAAAGCTTTTTAAGTTTTCACTTCTCTTAGTTTACTGCAGTGTTGCAGTGTCTCTGAGGAAAACATGGTGGAAAGTTGTTTTCAGAGTTTTAAGTGCTGGGCTGGGCTGGGCTACTGTACTGCCTGTGTAATTGCCTGATTCTGATTGTTTTCACCTGCTAGCTCTGCTAGTTCTCCCTCGTTAACTTCCTACTATTTGTTGTGCTTCCTTTACCCTTTCTGTTTCTACAGGGGGGCAGTGCTGCGCACACAAGTGCAAACACGCGTACACTAGCTAACACACACGCACACATGCTTACATGGACTAAAACCTGCTAATTCTTGCTAAAACGTGCACACACAGGCGCATACGCGCTTACACACATTTCAACAACCTCAGACATGCTTACTCCGGCTTAAACGCACGCACACAGGAGCACACGGGCGCAAACAGTCTTACTCAGATATACAGGCGCTCACCCACATGCAAACACATTGCAAGCACTTCAACAAGAAACGTTAGTGTTATCCATGGCCTACACCTTCAATTTCTTGCCTTTAGCTAGGATACTTGTTGACACACCTCTTCCAGTGATGAGTGACAGCAAACACATGCCACTCTGCTCCAATGAGCTTACATTCTTTAATACATACCCCTTGTGATGTCACCTATCTTCTATTCTGATACTCCCCTTATCCTACTCATACACTCCACTGACTGTGCTCATTTGCTATGTAAACTTGGAATTCACTGTCCTTACCCTCATTTGCATAGGATTGCCTACTAATGCTTGGTTACATCTCTTAGACTGAGCTCCCCCCCCCACCTTAGCAACCTCTACCTGGTAGCCATGTTGTCTTCAGCCTGCATTCCCTTGCATTGTATATTAAGATTTTCAATAAAATCCATATTTGTGGCTTTTAATTATTGGTTATCTGGTTTTTAAAGTGCAGCAGGTTTGCGCGGCACTGCGCTATGCTTAAACTTCAGAGATTGAGATAAAAAAAAAATTTTTTTATTTTGTAATGGGAACATTGCCAGTGGCCATATTTTTGGCGATTGGCATGCTTCCTCAACTGGGTGCATCCTTTTTTTGGAGCTGTCATGGCTCAGTTTTGCTATTTGCAGAACGGTACTCAGTTGTCAATGGAGTACATTTCTGCAAATAACACTACTCTTACTCTGACAGGTTCGGGTTTCCTGGATCACAAATTTACCTCATTTGCATAGATTTCACCAGCAAATGAGATAATTTGCATATCTAGCCCTGTCTGCGTAAGAGTCATTTTAGGAGCTCTCTTGCACGCCCCTACCAGCTGTTTCTGGATCGCTCGGTGGACATGTTGGCTGCATGGAGTCTTACTCTACACTTAGACTCCATGCAAGCCTTCGTGAATTCGGCCAATAATCTTGTTGTGCATGGTTTTCAGACTTGTTATACCACAGTCTTGTACTAGTGTATGTAAAGCAGTGAACAGTGAAGGAAAATGTCAATAGTTTTGTGGAATTTTATACACTTTGAGCTGCTGCACAAAAAATGGCAAGCAGCAGTTTCTGAAACTTTTCACACTTTTAGTCTGTCGCAAGGAAATTTTGTTTCTGCCCACTATCTTTGTGTCAACACTAAGTCATTTATCATTCAAAGCTGGAAAACCCTTAACACTCCTTTTTTCCTGAAAGTAATGGTACAATAGAACAGCTGATAAACCATGAACTACCAAAAATTATGATCATTAAGTACATTCTGAAAGCATGTATGAATACATTACATTAGATAACTTGCACAAAGCGGTCTAAAAAGATTAGCCTTGACTTCTTATTAATGAAAGGTCTAGCAAACTAGTGCAAACCAAGTAATTATGGGTGTATAAATGTATACAGTTCAGTGTAGAACATTGTGGCATCTGACTTGGGTAGAGTAATAGAGCATTGTGTGTGTGATGACAGTAAATAGTGCAGAACAGTGAGTCAGTAGCAGTAACAGCAATATTGTGCAACACTTTACACAAGGTGATTTTATAAGTGCTTAGAGAATAGGCAACCTGCACATCGCCAGTCTGATCGGAGAACAAATGTTAAGCAACAGGGTGTTAACTTACAGGTCATGCCCATTGAAAAACAAGTTCACTGCCTCATGGCAACATATTAAGCACTGTAAGGAAAGTAATGGCAGGCATTATTTTCCATTTGCTAAGCAGTGTTTTTGCTGATTAACGAGTGTAAAACTAAAACAAACAAAAAATTAAAAAAGTGGAAAGTGTGTGTTTGTTTATGTCTGTGTGTGATGAGTATATGCATGGGTGAAAGTGAGATTGATCAATTTATTATTTTATGCTCACTAAGCAGCACTTTTGCTGTTTAATGACTATAAAATTAAAATAAATGGGGGAAAGAGATCAATCAAGCAGTGGATGCAAGGCATTTAAAACTAAGAGGTATGCATACTTCTCACCCTCTTAGTTCAAGAAATCTGGATAAAGCCTGAAATAGTGGGGGGACAAAGGTTCAAAAATAGGGACAAATTTTAAATATTTCTCATAAAATTAAAAAGGTTACTAAAACAGCAAGGTTTATGTTAACATGCATTTTCTGAAGGATTTGAAACCATACCTCTCACCTGT
>NW_025050464.1:0-13252 GCF_019279795.1 Protopterus annectens
TGGGGCGCTGCTCCGACATGTCTTACGGACCGTGTTGGCCTTCAGTGTGATTCAGCATGCTCTCATGAATATGCAGAGCATGCTGACATCACTCCGTTTAACTGCAACCTCCGTGTATGAGTTATAACTCTTACACGGAGGCTTTGTGAATCCTGCCCTATGTCTTGTTGTATTTAACAAATTTTGGTAATCAAAGTTATGTTATGAAAGTTTTAATAAAGGTCGTCAGATGTCTTTTGGTGTGTTGTGTTTATTGAAGGGGACCGGGACAAAGCAGATAATTATGAAATAAACAAATATATTTTACAGAAACATGATCAGGATTGGGTGCAGTTTCGTTTGGTGCAGACTTCGTATTCCTGGAAACAATGGCTAGCTTTACACTTAAATCATTTAAAATACAGGAGTGTCCAAAGTTTTCTTTACAGAATCTATCCCCAGTGCTATATTTAAGCAATAACTGATGATGCGGTGTGGTATATTGAAGATTTACCTACAATTGGTGTGGTTTAATCATGAGGGTGAAGCCCGAGTAATTAAATAAAGCCAACCGTGGGTAAATTTCAATATACTACAACCACGGAGTCAGTTATTGCTGTTATACAATGACACTATTTAAGAAAAAATACTTACTTTTCTTAAATAATGTCTTTGTATAACTGTGCATTACTGTTCTTCTGCCGGTGGTGGTATACTGCTTCCTTGAGTTGATGTACTGCACATGTGTATGGGACCTGCATTCCTATGCATACCCAGTACATCAATGCTTTGAAATGGAAGCAACAGAGAAAAGAAAGCCTATGTTGCTCTGTTTTTTCTTCTTTTTTTTTTTTTTTATTTGTTAAAAAAAAGGTTTTGGACACTATATACCAATGGAAAAATGTCTGGGTGTCCGGACTTTTTTCCATTGGTATATTGTGGGATTTACAATGGGCATGCTAACCAATCAGCATGCACGTTTTAGAATATTAATGGGAGGTCATTTTATATTTATAATATTTATAATACTCCCCATTCCAATATATGGAGACACAACATGTTGAACAATAGTTCCTGGGATCCAAGGTGGATCCCACCTTGTGGAGTGGGATAACTGTAGCTGTGTGCCACTCAGCAGGCATGAAGCCTGAGGTGAGGCTATGATTAAACATGACACTTAGGTGAGGTGCCAGTTCATTTTGTAGTTCATGTAGTACACAGCCTGGGATGTTGTCCGGTCCCATGGATGCTGTATTCTTAGCTTTGGATAGTGCATTTTTTACTTGTGTGGCCATTATTACTGGAATTTGGCAATCTTTCTGCATTGAGATGGGCCCTTTAGGGGGTGAGAGGGGGTGAAGTTTGCACTGAATTTATTGGCCAGGATATTGGCAATATCCTTGTGATCAGTATATTTAATGCCATTCTGTTGTAGCTCAGAACAGATCTGAACATTGCCATTTAGATTCTTGACATAGCTATAGAATGCCTTGTGGTTGTCTTTGGAATCTTTGGCAATTTTATTTTCATAACTAGCTTTGGAGGATTTTATGAGGTTCTCAGCTTCTTACTGAGGCTGGTAAGAGAGTTTTTTGCATCCTGGGATTTCCTCCTTTCTGCAACAGTTTCTCCCTTTTGTTGTAAAGTTTGTTTATGGCAGGGGACCACCAGATTGGCTTCCTTTTTTTGGAGGAGAGTTTCTTGGTTCTGTTGGGAATGGCACAATTCATGCACAAGTGGATGTGCTCATACAGTGCCTTAGTGTAGGATTCAGCAGTCAAACTTTCAGTTCCTGTCTGCATGGGTGTCATGAAGTTGTCATTTCTGACTTGAGTAGCATGAAGTTGGCCTTGGAGAAGTTTTTTTATGGAGGTTTCCTTACTGGGGGGTGGGGGGGGGTGTGGAAGTCAAGGGAGATTAGCTTATGGTCAGACCTGACCTACGAGGGAGTGACCATAGGTGTGGAGCATTAATTTCTCATGTTGGTAATGACCAAATCTAGGATACTGGAGCCCCTGTTGGGACTAACGATTAGTTGATCCAGGGCATTGGAATTTATGAATTCCAAGAATCTTTGTACATAGGTGTTGCTACATGAGTAGTTTTCCCAGTTAATGGTAGGGTAGTTGAAATCACCCAGTATTAGGGTGTTTGGTTGTATCTTAATATTTTCCAGTATATTTAGAAAGATGTAATGAGAATCTTGGGGCATGGTGGGGGATCTGTAGCAAGTTACAATTTGGATTTCAGTCTTACCTAGTGTTAGTTGCACATGGAGAATTTCAGACACATTGTGTTGGGCAACTAGCCTGGAGGTGTGAATATCCTTGGTGAATATGGACACTCCTCCACCTTTAGTATTTCGGTCCATGTTTGGTGGCTGAGATGTGTGGTAAGAGTTATAGCCTGGTATTGCAAGGATGCTCTCTGGAGTCTTGAACCAGGTCTCAGTTTCTGCACAGATATCAATGTTCTCCATTTTTAGGAGTGCCTCGAGAGAGCGCATTTTGAGGTTTAGACTTCTAGCATTGAGTAGCATTACATTCAGATTTTGCATGCTTGTACCCGTTACGTTGGTAGTTTTTGTCCTTTGAACTTTGCTGAAAAAAGGCACTATAGGGTTGGCAAGAGCCTTAGCCAGTAACCTGAATCCCAAGGGCGACAGGTGCAGACCATCTCTGGCAAACTATCGTGGTCTGTCGATCATGTTGTCCCAGGCAGACAGATACTGGATCCCCTTTGAATGACACCAGAAGCTTAGCCAATTCTTGAAGTCAATCATTTTGTCCTTATACTTTGTTATCATTCTGGGCGAAGGCAGGATGCTGCTCAGTGCTAGGGTCATAACTGCCTGGGCCACATGATCCCAGAGCTCTTCCATGTCTCTTTTCATGTAGTCCAGGGAGGTACATCTCAAGTCATTTACTCCAACATGGACAATGATAGAGTCATATTTGTACTTGTTGTGGACTGACTTGATTGTATGCATTATGTGGCGGATCCTGGCACCGACAGGCAGCTGACTGTAATTTTCTCCTTGTTCAGCCTGGTGAGTGGGACATCAGTGTGCCTGACTATAGAGTCACTATGACTAAAGTGTTGGGTACATTGTCTTGCCTTAGGGGCTGTTGTTGGGTGACACACTGGTGTTGTGAGCTATGTGACACTTTTGTGATTGGTGTTTGTGTTTCATCTTCGGAGGTCCTTGTTGCTTGGGCAGGTTAATGTTAAGAGCCTCCACATATGTGGTTTAGTGTTGCTATGTGTGGGTGTTGGTGGTGTGTGTTTAGAAGGGCTATGTGTTGCCTGAGGTGTATTGCGGGTGTTAACCTTCTCCTCTTGACTGTCTAGCACAATCTTGGGTGGATAGAGCTTTGCTTCCAGCTTGGCTATGTAAGTGCATCTCTTGCAAGTTGTAGTGTTGGGTGGTAGGAGGTGAGGGTTGTCTGTGTACATGAGGCAATTGCTGCATTGCCCCAGTATGCTCAGATTCATCATGTGAACAGGAGAAATCACCAGAAGCTGATCCTTGGATATGCCTGGTTTGGTGGTTTTTTTTTTTTTTTTTGTAAAGTTACAAGAGCTGTTTTCCCTTACCTTAGCAAGGTACTTTGCAATTATAGGTTGTTTAGTGCCTTCAATTAATTTCTCCTTATTAACAAGGAGAGTTGAGTACTTGTATCAGTTTAAGACTTCCTAGTGCTTTCCAGCAGGTTTTAAAGGAAGCGCTAGTCACAGGAATGCTTAAAGGTAAGATGAAAAAAATGGTTTATCCTAAACACTGCAGTGTGCACTAAAGGAGTTAGATTTGAAAGTAGGTAACTTAAGTTTTAACTGTCTAAATAGTTAAGTTTTAGTGGAGAGTCAATATTTTTAAAACAGCAATACTGATTGAAAGGGGGTGGTCACTTTTGTATTCTGGTACTATGGAATACAGTAGGACAGCCCATAAATTTAAATAGTAGAAGGGGAGTGATTTCACAAAATGATAATTTTGTGCTTACTCACACAAGCCAGTAAAACAGAGAGGAAATGAGATATATGGTCAAATTAACATAAGGGGAAGGCAAATAGAAATATAGTTGTGTTTAAGAACACTACAGTAACCGGGTGGGGAAAAATTTTAGCCTGAATAACAAGAGACAGAGCTGCGGTCTCTTTTCAAGTTTTAATATGCAGTTAAAAGAAGAATACAAGTAAAACACAAGGTAAATTAAACAAATCACAGTATTCAAAATAGAAAAAGGCAATAAAGTAATACAACAAATAAAATGCAAACTAACCTTTCCCTCGCAGCAAAGTGTAGCAGAGTCTGGGTGAGTCTTTCTAGGAAAACTCTGAAATGTTTTATTTTACCCCTTAAATAGAAGGTTTAGTTCCTAGCTCCACCCCCTCAGTTCACAGATGATTAACCTTAACTGACCTGTTCTATTGACCTGTACTAATTTCTGCCTGACTCACAAGAGACAGAGCTGTGGTCTCTTTTCAAGTTTTAATATGCAGTTAAAAGCAAAATACAAGTAAAACACAAGGTAAATAAAATAAATCACAGTATTCAAAATAGAAAAAGGCAGTAAAGTAATACAACAAATAAAAAGTAAACTAACCTTTCCCTCACAGCAAAGTGTAGCAGAGTCTGGGTGAGCCTTTCTAGTAAAGTACCATCAGAGTCAAAAGCAGCACAATATTTTCTAAAAATAATCAAAGCAACAAAATAAAACAGAACCATACTTTTTCTTACATAAGTAAAAGGAGCAGATGGATATACCGCAGGGCTTTTGCTTCATAACAATGTCTAAAAACAATGTCATGATGAATGTTCATAGAGCAGTGTTCCATTAGCTGCTGTAGAACATTCTCTGTGTAATGTCCAGCAACAACTCACACATGCACACATAGACACCACCTTCTCCCCAGTTGACTGCATTGAGAATAAAACCCCTACCTATCTAAAGACTATAGAATATAGTATGTAAAGCTTGAGCCACAGCACAAGTCTGATTTTAACAGGACCACAGGTGAACTTATAGTAAATGACATCAGCAGGCCATGTGGGAGACAAGAGGTTATAGGCCTGCATGAAATGGATGTTTGTGCAAGTACCAAAACACTGCAAAAAATCAGCATTGTCTGTTGAAGAGAAGAGAACAGTGTCCCATAGGCTGTTGTAAAACATTCTGTGCAATGTCCAACAACAGCTCACCCCCATCCCAAAAGTAGAATACAGGGAGAATAGAACCCCAACCTATCTAAGTACACAGACTACAGAACACACTACTTAATGCATGCACCACAGCACAAGCCTGACTTTAACAGGACTGCAGGTAAACATATAGTAGATGACATAAGCAGCCCGTGTGGGAGAACAGATGTTGGAGGGCTGCATGAAATGGATGCTTGTGCAAGCATCAAAAGACTGGAAAACATACCACTGGAGAAGTAATTGTGGGATACACAGTTCCACTCTTCTGTTTGGACACACACACACACACACACACACACACACACACACACACACACACACACACACACACACACACACACACACACACATCATACCTTTCAACCTCTTATAGTAAGAAATCTGGACAAAGCCATAAAAAGTGGAACAAATAGGGACAATTTTGAAATATTGTTCTTACTAACTTAGAAAGCTGATAGAATAACAGGTTTTACATTAGCATGAATTTTCTGAAGGGAATGAAGTCTAAAACTCAAATGGGTCTCCTTCAAGATCACCCATGTCTATGCGATCCAGGATCTGGAACTTAAAACCTGTGTGTCTTTTATGAAGAGAAAGGTGTTTGGCTAGTGCATTATTTTAAGTAAAGTTACTTTCAATTACAAACACTACAAACAAAAAACTGGTATAGCAATGGGGGCTGCCATGGCTCCCGGCATAGCTAACATAGCCCTGGGCAAATGGGAGGAGGACTTTGTGTTAAACAACACAGACTACATGCAGCATATCACATGCTATTTACGTTTTATTGACAATGTCTTTATTGTGTGGGAAGGTGACACCTTGCAGCTTGAAGGAGACATCCGGAATATTCTGGAGAAACATGAACTCATGTGGCAATTAAAGCTGAACTCTTTTAGAAAGCCTGGACTAAACTACTACTGTTCAATTAAAAGTGCACTGGAACTTAGAAAATTGCCACATTGTTTACATGACTAATTGAATTTTATTTTATTTTTTTCTACAAATTGGTTTTAAATACAATTTTAAGTCATTTGAAATTTAAGTGTATATTTTGTTTCCATCATCATACATATATATTTTTTTATTTTTATTTTTTTTTCTGGTTCTCTTTTTTCCACTTTATTCAAAATGATGGTAATAACAATACTAACTAATTATACAATTATGTAGGTTTTTAGGGTTCTTGTACACAGACCTGAAGAAGTCTAAAAGGACAAAAGCGATCTTTGTTAACAATAGGTTATGAAAATAGAAACTGATTTTTACATGCAAAATGTATATGTATATATTTATATATAATTTTGATCATAAAATGAACTAAGGTTGATATATTTCCAGCCATGTAGTATATTGCCTTGTATAAAATCACAGACTTAATAATCTACTTAATAATTTGGTTAAATAAGATGTACCAACCATTAATGTACATTAGGGCTATATATTATTATGACAGCTACTAGGTAGGGCAGGACCAGCTCGAATGTCACACTGATGGGGGAAGGGATGTGAATTTAACATGTGTACCAATAACACTTTGTTTTACAGCACAATAAACCACACACATATATATATATATATATATATATATATATATATATATATATATATATATATTTAGAAAGCGCTTGTCTGTGTGCTTAATAAAGGATTTTCGACTGGAAACAGACTGCCTGCCTTGCTTGGATTGCTTTCGAATACTTAGTAATGCTGTAGAATTATATATTTTCTATTATTACTTTTTGACTTGACGAGTTTACGTTCTCTACTTCTACTACTATTGTCTGATCTGATTAATATACAGTGATTAACTAGAAATATATGGACTGAAAATCTTCCACACAGAGAAGTTTCTTACACTGTTTTGTTTTTAGACCCACTACACTTTAGTGGGTTGTTTTGAGACTTCGGCGATACCACGGAGATTACTTGTTTAATATTATTAAAAGAATACCCTCTAGGTTCAGGACTTACCTTGCAAATGCAGCAAATTGACAAACCTTTAGTTCAGGGCTGACTCTGTCTGATGCAAGCAGTACACAGCCAATTTATGGGTAGGTAAAGGATGTGTGAGTTGCCTGGCATCAATTTAAATATATGTAGGTGAGTACGAGATAGATATTTGGTCCTAGGTAATTAGTGAATGTGCTCTATGTTGTCTCTTAGCCAAAGCAAGGGCATACTAAGCATGCCTACATTGGCCTACAGGAACAGCAGCTGGTGGCTCCTCCTCCGAGTCCTCCTCTGACTGTGGCTGTGGTGACCTAGGCTTTGGTGGGGGAGATGTGTGGCCCTTCCCATTGCTGATCCTGCTGCAGCTGTTTCTGCAGGATCACATTGTGGAGCATAGCACATACTGTGAATATCTGTGTACTTGTGCATGGATTATACTGCAGGGCTTCACCAGAAATATCTAGGCACTGGAACTGTGAGTTCAGCAGCTCAA
Organism: Protopterus annectens; assembly: GCF_019279795.1. Lineage (NCBI taxonomy): Eukaryota > Metazoa > Chordata > Ceratodontiformes > Protopteridae > Protopterus > Protopterus annectens. The sequence goes on from NW_025050464.1 coordinate 7,629, forward strand.
ACACACTCTATGATGTTTTTAGTTTAAGTGTGTGCCTCATTATGGCATTCATCCGTGGGTGTGTGTTTGCACTTTTGATGGGTGCCATCATCCATGGCTCCAGGGCATAGCCAGCATCACTGTTAAATGTCCCTGTGGGATGTCCCTTCTTGCAAACATCTGGTATAGCTGTGATGTGTGCCAGATATGGGAGTCATGATAACTGCTAGGACTGCCAGAAAACACATTCAAGATAACTGCTTGGGCATTAAACATGACTTGGCAGTTGGAGTGGTATCCCTTGTGGTTAATGTCGATTCTATCCTGTTCACCAGATGGTGCCTTAATGTGTATATGAGTGCAGCCTATGGCACCCGGCACTTCAATAATGCACTACATTGTAGAAGTGTTGCATATTGCTGTCCCTCTCCTCAGAAGAAGGGGGAAAATATATGTGCTCACTGGCATGTAAGAGTATCGCATCCATGAACTAGTGGAGGATCCTAGATGCTGATGCCTGTGATACACCTATCATGTCACCAGTTAGTCTTTGAAAAGTACCGGTTACTAATATTCTAAGGGCTACATGTACCTTAGTTTCCACTGTGATGGGTTCCCCTCGGTTGGCTCTGGCTCTAAGGTGAGGGTGGTGGAGCTCACAGAGTGTTTTTAATGTGTCCCTGTCCATCCTGTCCTGCTCATGTAGCACCTGGAAAGTTACCCTGGGCCTGAACACTCTTCTCCTACTTGGCCTAGGCCTATTGTCACCAGCACCAACAGCATTGGCTTCAGCCTGTAGCACATGCAGATGTAGAATGGCTGCAGCAGCCCCTATTATTATCTCAGTTAAAATTTTCTTGTCTCTATTCCAATGGTATTGAAGTATTGAGGAAAAACAAGAATGTAGGCTACATGGATAATTTATACATTAGTTGAATTGGTCCACCATGTGGGATTGCTAATTAACATGCAATTCACCAGCTTAGGCTGTAATTAGCATGAATTTTACACACCTGCTGAGTGCTTAGTTATGTGTTATATGCACCTTCATGCAGCTCCGCACATTGTTACATAAATAAAGTAAGCACAGGCAAAATTAATATTTGTGTCTCTGTTTTCCTGATATCATCCAAACATGGAACATAAAAGTGAAGATAAGGTTGCACATCCTAATGCAAACACAAAAACTATTAAAACTAAATAAAAAACACAGCAGGAAAGCAGAAACACGCTGAACAAAAAACGGCACGGACTAATTTATTTACGTAAGCGCTTTCAGCTAAGCAAATGCCCAGCCTTCATCAGACAAAAATCAATTAACACAACTTAATTTTTATATAAAAGGCACTACATCCATAAGTGGCTAATAAGCCAATCACAATACTGAATTCATAAAAATTATTACATCCTCAATTCACACCTAGTATAAGAGACATTTCATCATCTTGCAATCCCATATTTAACATATGTTTACTCACTACACAACTACTCAACTTATTAAATATATGTAATAGATAAAAACCAATGTTTATAAAGAAAACATGTTTTAAAAATGTAAACAATACAAATAAGAAATAAAAAACGAATGCCTAAAGGTTTTAACAATAATATCTAAACTCTTTAAAGAGAGGGTATCTCACATTCTTGATACTAGTAGTTATTACCACAAATAAATAACTAAATAAATAACTAACAACTAACATTTATCTAAGGAGAGCTTTAAGTTTAAGAATACACTTAATGGAGACAAAGTTGTTCAAACCTGGATGGAGATGTGCACATGTTCTAATCTGCCATAATAATTCTTGCTCTTCTATATGCAACTGCCAGGGCCCTCCCCTTATGTCATTTTTAATATGATGCACTACACTAAATAGAAAGCAGTGGTCAGGGAACTCTAAAATATGCCTGGCAAGTGCATTTGTGAGGTCCTTCCTATCTATGGCATACAGGTGTTCATAAATTCTTTTCTTTATTTTTCTCTCAGTTTTGCCTATATAGAAGAAAGGACATTTCTCACATAGAGCCACATAAATCATACCTTTGGTGTCACAATTGCAATTACCCTTGATGAAATAATTTTTCTTGTTGATATACACTTTATTATCAACATGAATAAACTTACATTGTGGGCACATACCACATTTACGCATTCCCATTATTTTATTTTTAGTTTTAGATTTATCCGTGGCCATTTCAACAAGATTTTTAAGATTAAAACCCCTACGGTATGTAAATTTTGGGTGTGTACCGAGAACTTTAACAAGAGCCCTATCTTCAAGTATAATGTTCCAATTTTTAGCTACTATTTCTCTAATAACTTTATGTTCCACACTATATTTGAACAAAAAGTTAATTCTAGAATGTGCAGGGGAATCCATCTTAAAAGTGTCCTTCCCTGATCTACCCATTAGGCCACCAACCAACAGGGGCGTAAAATGACCAGTAGCCCTTTTGACCTGCACTTCGTGCGTCATCTCTCTTATGAGACTATCAGGATAACCTCGGCCAAGGAACATTTTACTAATATTGTCACATTCCTCCATAAAATCAATGTTGTCTGAAATCATTCTAGCAGCCCTGACAAGTTGCCCTTTCACTACACTCCTTTTTTGGTGAAAGGGGTGACAACTGGAAAAATGTAGATAACTATTTGAGTGGGTTGGCTTTCTGTAAATTAAGGATTTAAACTTGTTATTAATTTTATCCTTACAGATTTTTACATCCATTCCAATAGCATACGTAAATTCTAAGAAATCCGTCATTCCAGAGATGTTATCTATAAACTGTGGAATAAGGTTTTGCGGGCCCTTCCAGATGAAACACATGTCATCTTGATATCTAGTATACCAAGTGACATGTTGTTGATACAGATCACTATTAAACAAATAATTATGTTCCCAAAAGGCCATAACGCTGTTAGCAAAACTACACCCACAGGGAGACCCCATAGCAATCCCTATGTTTTGTAGAAAAAAATGGTCCTTAAATACCAGAAAGTTGTTTGAAAGCACCAACTCCAATAAAGTCTCCACAATATACATCTGTACATTGGTGGCCTTCTTGGTCAACATAAAATTTCTTGTCCAGTCAATACCTAGTTGGTGAGGTATGACTGTATACAGATCTTTAACATCTACAACCAGAAAGACCACATCTGCGTGATATTCAATTTTGTTAAAATTCTCCAAAAAGTCCCAGGAATCTTTGCAAATCTGTGGTTCCCCCTGGATGTATGGTTTGAGGATACCATCAATGTACTTGGCACAAAAATATGTAATAGAACCCCGCCCATCAACTATGGGCCTTAATGGGGGATCTATTAAGTTTTTATGAATTTTAGGTGTGCCAAAAATCATGGGAACCTTTGGTGCTGACATGGACAAATAATGAAAGGTATTACAATCAATACTACCTTCTAAGAACAGCTCATCCAAAACACCCCTGATTTTCTTATAAGCTAAGTACAATTCATTCAAACTAGATCTCAAATATGTTTCAGACTGCAAATGGGTTAACATTTTATTTTCATAAAAGTATTCATCCATAAACACCAGACCCCCTCCCTTATCTGGTTTCATGACTCTAACTTTACATTCATTAAGAAGTGAAATAAAATTTAATTCATGTTTAGATATATTACTTCTCATTCCCAAATCATGTATGTTGTTATTAAGTGTGGCCCTGAAATCAATGTCACATATCTTTTCAAAAGTATTCAGCCCACCATAGAGAGGTGGGTTGAACACACTTGACACTCTAAATGAATTAAGGAGTGCAGGTGTATTCCCTAGAGACACCGCCAAATTCAATTTCCGGACATACAGTTTAAAATCTATAAGTGTTTTTACAAAGTCACTCCTTTTATCGGGAATGAACGACAAACCTTTTGAAAAAAAGTCAATCAGGGACTGCTCAACGGTTAGTACAGTATAGTTGTATATCTTAAAGTCACTATGTTGAGTTGTAAGAATCTCAGGTCCTGTCTCTAAAGGAAATGTCATCTCCTCCATTGATTCCCTTTTCTCTTTCTCTGTGGTTGTCCCCTGTTGTTCACTCTGACATTGCTGTTGTCCTGTGTGTTTCTGTCCCTGGGAAAAACCTGCTTGTTGTCAGTATTATCAAGGTCTTGATTTTGATTTTGACCATGTCCATTGATATTATTGTTATTATTTGGGCCCCTGATACGTTCGCTTCTACGAACAGGTGTTTGTTCATGGTTTGTATTATTAGCTTCAGATGAAGAAGCTGTTTTAGCCACATCACCACCCTTAGGTAAATTCTGTCCTGCCATAGGGGGAGGGGGGTAAGCCTTATTATTTGCATAATCTGAAATGTCTCTGTCCATTTTATGTTTTTTATTAAGAACAAGTTTAGAAATGGAAGCTTCAATACTTGAGAAAATTCTCAAATAATCATATTTATATCTCAAAAAGTCATTATCTTGTACCAAACTAGCCTCCAAAACTTCAAGTTCCTCTTTCAGGTCAATAATCTCTGCTCCATAAAAATTAATTAATGACAGCAGAAATTCAAAACCCTGCTTGTCAAAGAGGGTTAAAAGTTCTTGATGGTATATAGAATTACTAAGCAATCCTGCAGGATAACGCCACTGCCGTAAATCCTTAGGGACTATTTTCTTCGTGATACATTCCTGCAAATAGGCCACTTCCAGTTGCAATTTCTTACAACGGAAAAGTTTATGGTCAAAAGTATTTAACCTATCAACAAAATTACTCACCAATTGCTCACTGCCCATGACTCCCACCTCTGGATCCTTAGAAATTTCGAAGAAGTCTTTTTTACCCAAAAAGTTAGCCATCGAGGGTAAAGCAGCTCCATTATTGACTCCATTGGCATTTTCTACTGGTACGTTCCTTTGAACATTAGTAACCTCTCCACTACGCCTCCTAAAATTAGCACTAGTATTTGTCTGCCCAGCAGATGTGTTAGCGTTGTTTACCATTAGGGAAGTGGGTTGATTCACCAAACACACACCAGATAGACCGGTCATTTCAGTATTCCCTCTGGAACCCGCAACTGTGTCAACATGGTTCCTCTGAGTGCTCGATTCCACCTTTTGCGATAACGCTTCCACCCTATTCAGTAACAAGTTAACTAGGGTGGTCAAATTACCTAAGGCATTCTCTTCCTGTGCATTGTTCATTACGATAGCTTCTCGTTCCTGGTCTTGCGAGAATAACAGCTGTGAGTTAGTCCCATCATGCCCGTTCTCATTGCCAGCATCACTGTTTCCACTTGCCATATCAAAAGATTAACAGCAAACACAAAAACTATTAAAACTAATTAATATTTGTGTCTCTGTTTTCCTGATATCATCCAAACATGGAACATAAAAGTGAAGATAAGGTTGCACATCCTATACTCGAACAAAGAACCATTGAGACTGTAGCCCTTCACATACACATGCTAACACAGGAATAATTATATAGCAAGCACACTAAAACCTTTCATTACTCCTTTTCACATAGGTGCACTAAGCACAACATTGCACAAACATGGTAAAAAAATGTAGCCTGACACACCTCCTTGATGTCATCACTCACTGCTGACATCCTTTGGAAACAAAAATATTGTGGAAGTGCCTACACAAAGTGAACATCTACATGGTTACTTTATTTTGT
>NW_025050465.1:0-5000 GCF_019279795.1 Protopterus annectens
TGTGGGTAGTCTTGACTCTCCCATTTGAAATGCTCCCTTCAAGTATGCAGGGTTTCCCCAAAGGAAAAAACTCTGGGGGAGAGGCTGAAGGCATAGATTCCTCTGCATCAGAATTCCCATATGTAGAGTGGCTGCATGTCTTCATAGTCGGACTCATCAGATTCATCTGACTCTTGTTCAGACAAAACTTCTGGAGACAGATCTCTTTTTTTTTTTTTTTTTTTTTTTTTTGAGGGAGTGGCTTGGCTTCTCCTAATCAGCATGGTAAGGTCCTCTGCCAATCTAATTATTTGTGACTGAGACAAGGGAGCAGGCGCCAAAGAATCGCTGGAAGGCAGTTTCTTGTGGGTGGTTCGACCCTGGGCCTAAGAAACTCGGTCGGTTTAGAAATAACAGTAGCTGTGAAAGAAGGCGTTGGTTTATGTCTGGATTTGGTGTTGTGAAGGACTTCCTCAGAAGCCAGTACCTGCACAGCAGTTCCGGATCCATCCAAGGTAGAGTTGACCACAGGATCCTTAGACGAAGAAGAGTTCTAAGCCATACCGGACTCTGAAAGGGTCTCGGAAAAGGCCTGTAAATTAACTGAAGTGGGCATCAGGGGCTGCGAAAGCACCTCACTGAGTTCCGGTGTACTGACAGCCAGTTTGGCGGTAGCATCATCGCAAGGTTTAGTCCTGTGCGGTCTGTTTTTTGGAAGATCTGCTGTTGAATGGCTTATGGAAGTCATATCAGAATTTGAGGACTGTAAAAGGAAATATCTGGCAACAATAAAAGCCCGACAATGAATAGTTCTGGCATTAAACAAAGCACAGAACCAACAATGAGGGACGTCGTGGTCTAGGCTTAGACAAGTGACACAGTAGGAATGGAAGCCCCAGTGTGGTATCTGCTTTCCACAGGTGATACAATTATTAACTTTTTCTGACATCGAGTAGTGCAAGAAAAAAGGATCCCCAATGAGGTACTTAGCTTTCGAAGACATCAGCTTCAATTCAGAAACAAAACTCAGGTAGTGGCCAACCGGCACTCATGCAAGCTGCTTCTGCTTTGGGCTCCATGGCAAGAAAGACTGATCTAATGGTGTCAGCTGCCTTCCTTTCTACCCCTGATGACCTGACGTCAGTCTTCAAGCGACAGCAACCAACGCAGAAATACTAAGTCTCTGGTATTCAGGCTGGCTGAGGGCTCCCCCAGCAGGGATAACCAAATGTGAAGACTGCAACAGTGAAACACAAAGAACATCTATTCTGAGCACAGAACCTTCCCTTTACTGCTCTTACTCAGTACATCTGAGAATCTATGAACCTATGAACCCATCTGACTTTCAAGATGCAAGGTTTTAAGTCTGCTCCCTCCTTGTCTGTTATCCTTTGGAGTTCTAACTAGTTCATGTAGCTCTGATTCTAAGAGGAGGAGGATGGTCATCTGTAGTCCACAAGCGACCTTTATACACAAGTAAAATACTGAGGGGGTTTCTATGGATGACTAGCTATTTTTCCTCTTGTCTATGCAAACCTTAGCTGGCTACCTCTTCTCCATTTGGCCATAATTTCTAACCCCTTTTCCACCCTCCTACACCTAACAATGTGTTGCCAAAGAAGAGGCCGATCCCCCACTCTGTTCCCACAGGTGCCAGTAAAATGAAAAAGGACCCACGACCGACCCCTTAAGTAGCTCACTAGTCACTTCAGTGCCCTTGTCTTTGTTATGCCTCAGTGAAGATGTGTATGTGTATGTATGTGTGTGTGTGTGTGTGTGTGTGTGTGTGTGTGTGTGTGTGTGTGTGTGTGTGTGTGTGTGTGTGTGTGTGTGTGTGTGTCTGCCTATATCACTTCCACTATGAGTGGACGAAACTGAATGCACCAAGGATTGGAATCCTCAAACTGCATTTGCCAAAAACAACTTGCCAAAAATACCTTTTTAAATGTTTTTTCCAGGGGGTGCAAGCACCACCTGATGTTGGGGACAAGCCCCCTCCATACCACCCAAATTTATATATCCCAACCCCATGGGTGCAGCAACTCAAAGAAGGGGGAACTCCTGCAAATACACATCTCTGCCAGCCCAATTTGCTGTTAGTGATTTCCTGTGGAGGAACTCTGATCGTCAGTGAATTGAACCCTCGGGCAACTGATGTTTGATCATTAAACCTTTGTCCATCAGTAGGGTAACAGTCTGTATCTATATACAAGTACCTATATTTTCTCTACTAATGTGTTTTCTTTCATTTATTTTACTAGGGAATCCCACACAGAAACCTTAACAGAAAAAAAAACAGCAGCTTTAGTTTTTATGAGCATGTCATTATTACTTTTTTGTTAATTTTCTTGTTTAAAAATGTCAAATGTCTGCATGCTCCTTCAGGTTAAATTAGATACATTGTGAGAAGCCATATAATTTTAATTCTCATGTTTTCGGCATTTCTGTAAAGCAGCTAAGGTTGTAAATATAAAGAGTTAACTTATTTCATGTACTTTTCTAGGGAATCCCACACAGAAAACTTAACAGAAAAAACAGCAGCTTCAGTTCTTAGTAACATGTAAGCATTACTGATTTTTTATGTCTTTAATGCATGTCATTTCATGTTTAACCTGCACATATTGGGAAAAACAGTACCACTTTACTTCCATGTGAAGGGAGAAGTGATGCAAAGAGCATTTTTGTAAAGCACTTAAAGCTGGAGAAATAGAGAGTGACTCATTTCATTTATTTTTCCAGGGAAGCCTACACAGAAAACTTAACAGAAAAAACAGCAGCTTTAGTTCTTAAGAAAATGTAAGCATTTATGTTTCTTTCTTCCTTTTTTCTTTGTTTCTTGAATGCCTCTTCAGGTTTAAAGGTTAAATTGCATATATTGGACGAAGCAATATAATTTTAATTCCCACGTAACTAGATAAATATTTTAATACCAATGTAACCAGAGAAATGTTACAAAGGGCATTGTTGTAAAACAGTTAAAGCACGGAGGAAGCAAAGAGAATAATCCTTGCAAATCTACACTAAAGTAAAACAGAAATATGACTGCCATATAACGCACACATTCAGGTCCCTCAACAACAGGTACAAATATGACTCTGTCATTGTACATGTGGGTGTGAATGACCTGAGACGTACCTCCCTGGACTACATGAAAAGAGACATGGAGAAACTCTCAGATTATGTAGCCCATGCGGGTACGACTCTAGCCCTGAGCAGCATCCTACCATCACCCAGAATGATACCACAGTACAAGCAGAAAATGATTGATTTCAACAATTGGCTAAGTTTCTTGTGTCATTCTAAGGGGATCCAGTATCTGTCTGCCTGGGACGACATGACTGGCAGACCTCGATACTTTGCCAGAGATGGCCTGATTCTGTCACCCCTGGGATTCCGGATACTGGCCAATGCTCTTGGCACCCCTATAGTGCCTTTTTAGGTGGTGTTCCAAAGACCAAATTACCACCATAACAGCTACAAACAAATGCAATCTGAGGGCCATGCTGCTCAACGCTAGACGTCTAAATCTCAAAATGTACTCACTCCTTAAAATGCAGAACATCGACATTTGTGCTGTAACAGAGACCTGGTTCAAGGCAGCAGAAAGCAGCCCTGCACTACCAGGCTATAATTCATTCCACACCTTTCAGCCCCAGAACTTGGATCAAAGCATCAAAGGCAGTGGTGTTTCCATATTCATAAAGGATGCGCACACCTCCAGATTATATACTAATATACTGGCTGACAGATTCAGTGCCAACTTTATCCCTCTCCCCCCACAAAAGAGCCAATTGCAATACAGGGCAACCCAGTATTACTGCTGCACAGGTAAAAACAGCACTGTCCAAGGCCAATAATACTTCTTCTATGGGACCTGACAATATCCTTGGCTGTGTTGTACATGAACTACAGAGTGAACTGGCACCTCAACTGTCTGCCCTGTTCAGTCACAGCCTCACCTCAGGCTTTGTCCCTACCAAATGGCACACTGCTATAGTAATCCCTCTCCACAAAGGAGAAGCGACTACAAACCCTGGGAACTATCGCCCCATTAGCCTGACAAGTCTGATATGCAAAGCTATGGAACACATCATCATGGACCTAATAAACAAGCATATAGGGAATTTCCAAACTCTGGATTCCACACATTTTGGTTTTGTGAAGGGTAGATCATGCCTGCTCAACTTGGTTGACTTCTCTGAGATAGTCACCAAAGCAGTGGATTAAGGGAAGGTGGTTCATACAGCCTACCTTGATCTGGCCAAGGCCTTTGATACCATTCCCCACTCAGGAATCATAGAAAAACTCACTAAGCTAGGCATCAACCCCTATATCACTAGATGGGTTGCAAACTGGCTCACAGATAGACAAATGCCACCAGACAAGAAAGATAAATAATACCACTAGCGACAACAGCCACAGCCACAGAGCAACGCTGGTAAAAAATATATTTATTGCATTTAGCGCTTTGACTCCCAGGCCTTCACAGAGTAAAAAGCATTACTAAAACACAAATTTAAATACAAAAAAAAATAACAGTCCATCCCACTGCTAATAATTAATTAAATTACATATTTCCAATTGCATTATTTGTTTAACCCTATAGGTTCCAAGGTATTAAACTTAAGAATATACATAGTTTCTTTTCTCAAAAGTTTGCCTTTAAACTTTTATTTTCACCCGTCGCTAGTGGTATTATTTGGCTCACAGATAGAACCCACAGTGTGAAAGTAGATGACTCCAAGTCAGACTGCCGACCAGTCATGAGTGGAGTCCCACAGGAGTTGATGCAGAAATGCCAAATTAACAAATACTGATGCGTTCTGCATACACTCTGGGATTACAATGCAGCAAACCAAACCATCAAATATTTTTGCATGGTGGGCCATGCCCCCATACCCCCTGCTAATTACATATATTAACTCCAGGATCATACAATCCCCAGGAAAAGGGAATATTCCCCTACCCTGGGATTACTGATTTCACACAACTATTTACCAGATTGTGTGTGTGTGTGTGTG
>NW_025050465.1:7500-13018 GCF_019279795.1 Protopterus annectens
TGTCAAACCAGTTAAGGTTGTAAATATAGAGAGTAACTTATTTCATGTACTTTTCTAGGGAATCCTACACAGAAAACTTAACAGAGAAAACAGCAGCTTCAGTTTCTAGCAACATGTAAGTATTACTGACTTTTTTCTTTCTTTTATACATCCCACTTCATGTTTAACTTACATATACTGGGAAAAACAGTACGACTTTATTTTTATGTGATGAGAGAAGTGTAAAGCAGTTAAAGCTGGAGAAATAGAGAGTAACTCATTTCATTTATTTTTCCAGGAGAGTCTACACAGAAAACTTGACAGAAAAAACAGCAGCTTTAGTTCTTAAAAACATGCAAGTATTTCTGTTTTTTTCTTTCTTTTTTTCTTTCTTGCATGCTGTGACACCCTTCCACTGGCCCAGTAATCAAGAAGCCTTAATCCTCACCACTAGCACCAGTGAGGGACGTGCACATTTGGATGATGACAAGTACACCCACAGTAAAGTACAATTTCCCTTAAGAGCACACAGAGATCACAGTCAGTCTGGGGCTGGTTTCTCCCTCTTTCTCCAGATCCCCAATAAGACTCCCCACTGGCACAGCTATAGGGTTAAGATCTCAGCCAAGCGGTCAAGCCAAAACCTCCAGCACCCTCTCTGTCCAACCAGTGCTTCGTGTCCCTGCCCAAGTAGCTGACACACATACACTTTGAGATTTGATTTATATACAAACACACACACACGCTTATGGGAAAGGCTGGCACAGGTTTACTAGCTATGCCCCCTTCTGCCCAGACTAAAAGGTAGTTATCACTGCCACCAACCAGCTCTTTATCAGCTACTATAAGGCACTTCCTAAAGGATGACCAATCCTACTGTGTGATGTTACTATTATCCAAATGGTAAGTGTGACCAAGACTTTCAAGGCTATTGAAGTGGCCTATATAGTGTCACCAAATACATATGCAAATACTCTAAGAGCTTAAAAATCTCTAAACAAACCAGCCACAATTAAAAGGTTTAAATATATTTAATAATAAATAATAAAAGGACAAGACAATATTCAATAACTCAACACAGTGACTACAGAGTTCAGAATCACAGGAAATATTTTAAAACAACATTGCAGGACAGTCTCAAATAAATACAGAAAACATCTAAACTAATCTTTACTAGATTTCTATCTATATCTAAAATATACTATGCCCTAAATAACTTACTTACAGAGCAAGGCAAATGCAGATGAGAAGTGCTGAATGGATGCTTCTAGATCCAAGACAGGATACAAAATGCCCAAATCTTTCTCTGAGAGAGTTCTTAAATTAATAATCAACATTACTGCTGGGTTATCTCAGATTACATCACTCTTTGTCACCTGCCTTCAGTTCCCAGGCTAAACAGATACTTAGAATTTAGCACCTCTGTGTCAAAAATACATATCTCTCACATGTGCAGCTGCTAGGAAGTCACAGAGCAATAAAAACACTTTACATTTGCAACCTAGTAATTATTTCTGTTTCAAGACAATAGGAAAAACTTCTAGCTCTAGACATCCTGTCCCCTTACTGCATTAACTAACCTCCTTATAGCACAACGTAAAACACTTTACTTTTCAACTTATTTTCTTGAATTTTTGCAAGTTAACTCTGTATGTTCCAGCTTCTACCATTAAAACATACATTTGCATAGGTATATAGTTTATATACATTTCTGTTCTTTTCCAGTAGGGTACACTGTGGTTACATTCTTGAAGCTCAGTACATAGCATACAGTTCAACACACACTTCTGCACCAGTAGCTTAATATCCACATAACATATAGTTCTCTTACATGTGTAAGACAAGCATATGAATCATATCACTATTCGCAAATGACATATGATTATAGGTATGATGGTATGGTATGATACTTTAATATGTAAATATTATTTACAAAATTCCAGACAGCTGGGCTGGCAGTGTTACATCTCTATACAAATCATATTAATATTTTCAAGTGACATACAATTATTTACAAAATTCCAGATAGCTGGGCTGGCAGTGTTTCCCTAGTGTCAGACATGACTCTTCAGGTTTAAAGCTTAAATTGTATATATTGGGTAAAGCAATATAATTTTAAATCTCATGTAACTACAGAAATATTTTAATACCACTGTAACCAGAGAAATGTTACAAAGGACATTTCTGTAAAACAGTTAAAGCACTGAGAAAGCAAAGAGAATAATCCCTGCAAATCTACACTAAAGTAAAACAAAAATATGACTTACAAAGAAGAAAACATGCATTTGTGCTGCATGAATACCACTGTTAGTTTTAACCAAAATAATAAGTGACTTCATGGAACACCAAGGCTCCCAAATGCCCCAGAACAGATAAATATACCCCAGAATTGTTTTTGTTACTGACTGCTTTTTGTAATAATGTGTCAAAAAATGGTGTGAAATAATTACACAGCATTTCCCTTACTCTGTACTTCTGAGAATCTGTTTTTCAGTATTCAAGGTTTGAAACTTGCTGCCTCTGTGTTTTTATCCTTAGGAGTTCTAACTTGTTTGTGTACTTCTGAATCTAAGAGAAAGAGGATGGTCATCTGTAGTCCACAAGACCTTTATATACAAGTAAAATACCGAGAAGGTTTCCATGATATGCAAGTTATTCCCCTCTTGTTTGCATAAACCCCTCCTGCCTACTTCCTTTCCATTTGTCCATCTTTTCAAGCCCTTTCCCAGCCTCCACTGCTGCTCCTATCATTGTGTTATCAAAAACAGGTACATCCCCTGCTCTGTTCCAAGAGGTATGTCTGAAGTGACTAGTGGATGACCTAAGAAGTCAGTCCTGGGTCCTGTACTCTTAGTATTCCACTAGTCACTTCAGTGTTCTTATCTCTGCTGTGCTTTATTACATATTTTTTCTATTAAAGTGTTTGTTTGTTTATTTATTTATTTTATTGAAGCTATTTTCCCCATCCATCCACTGAAAATGTTTTAGATGCCTAGTCAGACATTCCTGGTAAACAAATGTCAAACAAATAAATACAATTTATTTAATTTATTTTCTAGGGAAGCCTACACAGAAGTGTTAACAGAAAAAACATCAGGTTTAGTTTTTCAACACATGTAAGTATTACTTGTTTTCTTTATGTTAATTTCCTTGTTTATAAAACTCTGTCTGCTGCTTCAGGTTTATAGGTTTATACAGGGCCATTAGTTTGCATGCTATTGCAAGCCTAGTCAATGGCTGGAGGTTAGGATTAAGCTCTGTACCTTATATTTGTGAGGTAAAGATCTTAACCATTATACCAAACCCTTCCCCTAAGAATCACAGCAGTAACTCACTTAATAGGTTCATTGGGAAATACTGAGCAAAAAGTCTGCAGACTATTTATTTAATTATTTATTTACTGACCGGGAAAGTCCACTGGGTCCAACAACCCATTTTCAGTGGAGGCCCGGGGAGAAAAGCTCCATACAATCACAGAAATTTTTATATAACATCAGCTTAATTTTGAAAGTCAAGAAAGTTTTTACATAATACAAACTGAGGTAGATATACAAAGACAAATACATATTATAGAGATATACAATAAAAGAAAATAAACCCAGTGTAAAACCAGAAGTCAGAGTCAAACATTATTCCTTGTGTTATATAAGGTGAAGACCTTAACCATTGTGACAATCCCTCAAATGACACATTTACTCCCTGTCAAGGAATTGAACGCTGGTCTCCCACTAGTCAGGTGGGGATATTCACCACTGTACTAAGAAAGAGAAATGTATTTGGAGGGATCAAATCCTTTAGTCATGTCACATTTCACATAAGTGTGAGGCAACCACATCAGCATCTGATGGGTAATGCAAATCCTGTCTGTCACTGCTGTTGTACACACACACACACACACACACACACACACACACACACACACACACACACACACACACACACACACACACACGTAACTTATACAGTGCCAGAACTGAACCACCGCCTTTTTAAGTCTTCACTCTAGAGAGCAATATATTAGCCACTGAAGCCACAGAAGAAGTCTTAAACTGCATATATTAGGAGAATCAGCAGCATTTAATTCCATTTGACCAGAGAAATTTTGTAAATCAGTGAAATACCACTTTGTTCTTTGAAAGCATAGAGAGTAACTAATTTCATTTATTTTTCTAGGGAAGGCTACACAGAAAAGTTAACAGAAAAAACAGCAGAATTAGTTTTTCTGAAGATGTAAGTATTATTTGTTTTATTTCTGTTAATTTTCCCTGTTTATAAAAGTTTGCATTGTGCTTCAGGTTTCAGCTGTATATCTGGGGAGAAACATAAAAATGTTAATTCTCATATGAAAAATGTTGTAAAGGACACCTTTGTAAAGCCGTTAAAGTTGCAGGCGGAGAGATAGTAACTTATTTCATGTATTTTTCTAGGAAAGCCTACTCAGAAAATTTAACAGAAAAAACAGAATTACTCTCTAAGAACATGTAAGTGTATTTCTTTTTTAAGCTAATTTCATTGCTTCAGGTTTAAACTGTATGTATTGGGAGAAGCATTTTAATTATTTCTGAATGTTACTAGAGGTACACTGTAAATGTATCTTTGTAACATAGTTAAGGCACTGCTTTATTCCACAAAAGCATAGAAACAATAATCCCAGCTAATGTATACTAAGGTAAAGCCAATAAATGAGTTACAAAGAAAAACACAGGCATTTATGCTACAGACACACACACACACATGCGCACACGTGCACAAACACACACACACACACACACACACACACACACACACACACACACACACACACACACACATATGCATAATACAGTCTTAGTTTCAACTAAAATAATAAGATAATTTTTAGAAGCTAGTTATTTCTCATCATACATTTCTGGCAAAAAACACAAAGTAATGAAACAACATTCTGTTATTATCTGTGTTCTTCACCTAAGAACCAGCTTCCATAAGAAATTTACAAAAATACCATGAACAGGAGTGTAGAAGAAACAAACAAAAAATCCAAACACATCCCTGTGCCTGTAAGCCTTCTACGTGACCATTGAGGCGATATACCCTGAGAGAAGCACAGCTATACAAAAAATGCATATATACAATATAACTCTGTGTGTGTGTGCTTGTGTGTATATGTATGCATGTGTGTGTGTGTGTGTGTGTGTGTGTGTGTGTGTGTGTGTGTGTGTGTGTGTGTGTGTGTGTGTGTATATATATATATATATATATATATATATATATATATATATATATATATATAGGTCTACTTTGTTTCGTTGAATCTAATTTCACTGAATTTCATTTCACCCCGACCACCATGCTGAAAACTCAAATTACTGAAAACCCACTTTAATGAATCACATTTCATTGAACTGCACTTAGTATATATGGCACTGTGTAGAGTACCGTAAGGCAAGTAAAAGGAATATGCCCTTTTCCCCACTGTAGTGCAGTCCTGGAGTTAGTATATATAGTTGGGGTGGTGTGGGGGGCTATGGGGGACCTCCCCCCACTAAGTTTGAGTACATAT
>NW_025050466.1:0-12964 GCF_019279795.1 Protopterus annectens
GTATAACCTGTACTTAGGAACATAGCCATAGCTGGCTCACCTGGTGCCTGGTGTCCCTTCTAGATCTGGCACCCCTTAACACTCCTTCCTGGCGTGCCACATCATTTTGTAATATTCTTACATGTTGACATGACAAGCAAGAAAAAAAACTTAGAGAAAAAAAGGGTGTTCTCTGCACTTGCAATCAACCCTCCTAACACATTATTATGTCCTTGCTCTAATCCTGACTGAACTCACCTAACAATCCCTCTCTACAGTCCGTGTCACTATCACTACTTCTATCACTCCAGCGTAGTGTACCTAGCATCCCACCTGCTCATTAATTTTTCCTATACTATCTGTTTCTCTTATACTTGATATATCACTGCAACCTGTTTCTTCTCCCCATTTACTTAGCCTATAGGCTTATCACTTCTGTGCAAATCTCTATCCTAAAACTAGTGCCCCGGCACTACATGTTTTATCCTAATTTGTTATTAGTGTAAATACTTATAGACTCTTTATCTGTTATTGTTTTCTCTCCTCCTTACTTGCTTTAGCAGTCCTACTATTGCACCCATTGACTATAGGATTACAATTCCTCACTACTGTTTAGTTCTTGTTAAACTTCCTCTGCATTGTTACTCTACTACAAAGAAAATGTTCCCTTTTTTTTTTTTGTATATGTTTTCATATTTTTTGTTTATTGTAAGTTACTAGTACATAGTGGAGCTTTTCTCCTCGGGCCTCTGCTGAAAATGGACATGTATCCAGCCAGACTAGCCCGGTCAACAAATGTAAAATAAAATAAAAATAAAAATAAATTATGTCTGGGTTGTCTGACCGTTTGCCCCACCCTAGCTTCTTTTCTACTTACAAACAGTGCAGTATTGCTGCAGTAACCTTATTCTGAATATGAATATAGAGCATCACCTGTAGGGACACAGCTGCAGGTGTGGAGGCTGGGAGCTACTACTCTGCTCCAGCATCTGGATCTCTGCACTGGTAATACAGAAAACATTCTGGTGAGACTCAGTGAGCCTGTTTTATATGTAACAGAAGGTTATTCCAGATATAGGAAGGTTCTGAGTAATAGATCTGTTCTGGTCAAGTTTGCCTTATTTTTTGTTGGTAGAGATTGGTTTAAATGTTTGTGGAGCCATTGGTTTTGTGAGGTATTAGTGGTCAAGAAGGATTGGGTCTTAACACAGAATGCTTAGCATAAATTACTGTGCAGGAATCTATAATATATGGAGTATAGGGACAGAAGTTCAAGCTTTATTGGTAGATGAACTTCTTTAAGCCAGTGATTTTTTTTTTAGTCAGTAACCACTGGGGTGTTTCTAGCTGCATGGTGTGTTTGCATAGAAACATTGTGAAAGGTGCATTCAACAGGTTCATAGGTTCATAGGTGTTTACTAGTCTAATGACCACAAGGGCATTTTTAAGCTTAGCCACACATCCCAAATCTCTGACAAGTTCTAATACCCTTGATAAATGCAATCATGGGCCTGGGAGATGAACCATTTACAGATTACCTGTTTGCATCAGAGACATGGGTGCCAAACCAGGGATGAATTTCTGGTTTCCCATCCAATTGTCCAAGTTGCACTTGAATTGGATTAGGGAGGAACTCTGCTTCACATGGATGAGGAGCCTGCTCCGTAGACGGGGTAGTTTCTGGAATACATACCTATCTCTCCAGCAGGTCCTATTTGTATCACAGGCAATGTTTAAGTCTTTTGAATGGGTAATTCTGGTACTGTTTGTTTTGTGGATATGCAGGAGGTCCATCAGAGTAGGGTCTGACAATGGCCTGTATGCCAAGCATAGATCTCCCCTCAAAAGCCTGTAGGGGACAGAATACAGGAAAAGGGCCTTGAGGTGGTCTGTATAGGACTTAGTTACGCCCTATATTGTTTTAGTGAAGAACATCTGTGGACATCCCAGTTGTTGGATATGCCTGGTTAGGTACATACCAAAGGGGCATTGTACTCAATGATAGATCTGATGAATGCTGAATACAGTGGAACAATCACTTCCTTGGACTTAGATGCCATACCTTTGTTTATAAGTTGCGCAATATAGAATGATTTCCTCACCACTGTAGACATGTGATGATCAAAGGCTAGATTATTATCTATGTGTGTCCCTAAGTCCTTGACTACTGGGTCAATTCTAAGGGGTGTGTTGTCAATATGATAGTTACCAGGGATGGATGACTTTTCAAAGGATACTATTATGCATTTCTTGGCATTTAGTTTTAGTCTATGACTCTGACACCAGTTGTTTGTCTGTGTCAGCCCCTCCTGTAGAACATTTGTGTCACTGTGAGATTCAATGACCTCTTCTAATTTGGAATCATCTGCAAATTTAGTCAGCCAGAGACCATTGAAATTGGCCTTGATGTCAAAGGATTAAATGCTAAAAAGGAGTGGTCCCAGGACTGATCCCTGAGGGACTCTACTTGTGTCTGGCCTCTTTGCAGAGGTGGACTTCCCAATTCTAACTTCTTGGGTCCTGTCTGTGAGACAGCTGGCTATCCAACAGGTGATATATGGGTTTGTACCTAACCTCTTGAGTTTGTCAATAATGCCTGAGTGGGGTATTGTGTCAAATGCCTTGGCCAGGTCAAGGTAGGCAGTGTGAACGATTTTGCCCTCATCCATTTCTTTGGTGACCTTCTCAAAGAAATCCACCAGGATGAGTAGGCATGATCTGCCCTTGATGAAACCAAACTGGGTTGGGTCCAGTGTATGGAGATTTACTATATCTCTGTTGATCATCTCCATGATAATTCTTTCCATGGCTTTACATATAAAACTAGTTTAGTAACAGAAACATTCTATAACTGTTCTGATCAGGGCAGAGTACAGAGAAATGATAGCTTCCTTTAAACTGGATGAGATACCATTAGTTGTTAAATCAGGTTTTAAATTAATTCTGGTGCTAGCAGAACACCAGCAAATTTCCTATTCTCACTGGAAAAAAAGAATCCTGAACCATCACAACTCTTGCACAATAAACATACTTAACAGATTAATAGTAAATGCACTTAAACATGCAGCTAGAACTTGATTTAAAAAAAAAATACTTCCATGATATCTTTAGGACTGATAATAAGGGAATGCAGCACAAATGTACCCCGGGCAAACAGATAGCAGGTCCTACTAAGCAGCAGCATAATTTAAAAAGCTGCAGTTAATGGTCACAGCCAATCAGAACAACAGCTGTAAATTAAGTCTGAAAAAGTCCCAAACAGCAACACATTGTCTACACTGACTAATAAAAAAAGCCAAAAACATCTTCCAGAGAATATACTACTGAAAGAAAATATTGTGTATACTGTATCTCCTGTTGGTTACTCCAATGAGTGGGTTTTGCAAATTGCAGGATAGAAGCAGAGACATAATATAGACTGGCATGATGAATAATGCTAACAGAAAATATAGTGGCACATATGTGTAGAAAACTAGATGCTAAGACTATGAGCCACAGCTATCTTGTGGTAAAGCACAGAAAATTAAGGCTATATGCTGCAAACACACTTTATCCTACAGTCCACAGTTTAATTCCCCCAATCTCTAGTCCCTTACTCTGTGACTTGGATCAAGTCACTTAATCCCATAAGTCTCCTAGGTCACTCCTGAAAAAAAAGCTTGTGCCAAGTGGGTTTACCCAGTTAACAAATGAACATTAAATAGACAGAGAGAGAGAGACAGACAGACAGAGATGCATGATATTCTACTTGACAGCATTCTGTCACCTTGGATATAATTAGATAGGTAATGGTCTGCAGACAACTATAAGGGATATCTGAGGAAGTAAAGACAAAACAAAGAAAAAGCAAACACCTTTTAGAGGCAGATCAGTAACTTAAAATATTTATATGAAATTCATGTGGATGGGGTAGGTGGGAATTTTTATAATCACTTCCAAGATATGCCACAATATCTCATACATTTAGAATATTTAGATGGCAATGCTTGTAGAAATTTTTCTACACCCTGAGGTGATGTGCATGGAAAAGCACATGGGCAACCTGTTTCTGTGATCACAGCAGGACATTCAAAGGCGGAATCTTTTGATCAGGGAAAGAATACATCTGGTATGTGTTTACTGCACTGAGCTTGCTCAAAAGTCCCAATTAACTTATTTTTCAGTGTAGTAAAGATTAAATGTGGCTGACCACCTGCCTGTGGAAGAAATTGGAAACCATATGCCTGGCCACCAGTTTTGTGGAAGCATCACCCTTTCTGGTCAGTATTCCATCTTCCTTTGTCATTACTGCACTTTCTCAGCTGGTTTGGGTGGGCAGGGCAGCCTTGTGCAGTGCTAGTGATAAGCAGGAGTCCAGAACAATGTAAATCAAAGACCATCTTCATGCCTAACATAAGGAGCTCCTAGATCATCAGGACATCCTCAATTTCCACACATGAATAATTAATCAACACCAGCCACATACTTAACCGAGTTATAGCTAAATAACCTCAAAAACAGGAGTAAAGGGAATAACCTGAGTATTCTCAGGTTCTTGATGGGAAAGAAGAAAGCAAATATGTGATTTTTTTTCAGAAATTAACTAGCCCAAGTTTTCCACCTTAATAACCCCCCAACACACACACACACACACACACACACATACACCAGTAATGGAAAGAGCCCAGAGGGTGTTTTCTGGGAACAATAATTTCACAGTACCCAGCCACTTTATTTTCCATGTGCTAGACTACAATGATAGAGAACTGGTACCGAATAAGGCAAGAGATGTATGCACCAGCCTTAGGATAGTAAGGGCTAGTATGAAAATCATCTCCTATTACAACAATTTCTCTTATATACGAGAAAAGATATAATTCCAGAGATTAGAAGACTACGGGACTTGGAAATTCAGTGCCAGTTAATTTCCAGTACTGCTTAGGATCTCATATCTGGGCCTAAGCTTTCATTGAGACTTCAGTTACCAGGAGATATCCATACTAATTTCAAGGACTAGGTTTAAGTCATGGTGACAAGAAATCTTCAGTCTTTGAGTAAAAGGTTGGGCCAAGTCAATCCTGTGGCAGCAGGAGAATCTCCAAAGGGAAAGTGGCTTAATCTAAACCATTTGTCTCATCCAGTTCTCCAGAACCCATGGTACACGAAGGACTCTTCCAATCTGGCATAAAGACATCTAATAGGCTTCACAAGTAGAAAAAATAGATGAAGATGAAGTGGACTTCACAGTGATTAACAGACCAGACCTAGAACATGCAGGGATGGCATTAACTGATTTGGCCACTAAGAGATCAGAGGCAGTCAGTGATTGCTGTACTCACAAACAGGAACAAGGGCATGTGAGTCAGGTGCTCTACCTTTTCAGGAACAATTTACTAGTCTTCGAGAGGGGAGACTTCCGGTATCCTAAGCACTGAATTTTAACACAAATGTATCTGGACTTAACCATTTGCTGCCTTATTACCAATGTATTCACTGTTCAACTTAAGCCACTTACAGTCATGATTATGTTTTAATTCAAGTATTTTGCTTAAAGGATTAGTGGCTCACCATGTGACCAAGAGAGTTGAAGACAGATTGATGATTAATACTGAATGGGCTCTTGTAGGCTTAAAAGGTAAGGGCTCTGTCCTGATATGGTATGACCCCTACCTTGCTCTAGCTCACTAGTGTTTTCCAGGATACAGATAAGGGTATTCTGAAGCAGGATTTGTTGTGCACTCACCTTGAGATCCATGAATTCTCTTTTAATATTGTAATAATTTGTAAAGGAGTAATATAGGAAACCCACAGACCTTTCCATAGTTCATTCTTCCCTTATTCTAACACTTAGTGCTTACCTTGGGTTCCTTTTTTAGAACCACTGTGGTGGAACCAGTACTACTGCATGATACAGAATTCTGAGCAATGAGGGCACAGTAATTGAGAAAACTAGAGATGAAGCAGATGGAGTGACTGAGATAAGTGGTAAGATGTGCTGTGTAGGACAGATGAAATAGAACATCAGAGCAGAAAAGAAATGTGCTCCATTTAGGGCTCAGACTTTATGGTGCAGCAGTTAGCATTGTTGCCTCACAGCAAGAGGTTCTCTGTTCTCTGGTTCGATTCTCGGCTGGAGCACCTTCTGTGTGGAGACTGCATGTCCTACCCACGGTCGAGTGATGTTTAAAAAACATGCAGGTATGAATGGGTGTGCCTTCTTTGAAGGGTGGGCATCAGCCTGGCACCTCGACACTGTAAAAATCCACTGCCAATCATTTGCGGACCGGAGTTCCACTGTGGCGACCCCTAACCGGGAAAAGCCAAAAAACAAGACTTTATATCTTTCAGAAAATCAGGTGAGCACACATCATGATATTCTATTAACTGTCTAAGTTTAATACAGGAAGTCTGGATCATGCTCCTGATGGACAGCAGGCAGAAAACAAATCTTTTATTTTGCCATTATAATCTGTATTGCCCAGCATGGGACCCAACCTTAAGAACTTCAGCAGAAGGTGTTTAAAATATGTTAAAGTAAGGTCTTGCTCCACTCTAGCACTTAACTGATCTGTCTGTTTCTGAATATATGAGCTTAATCAGTGCCCTGCATGCACTAAAGGTTTGTCATAGCTGGCTTGGAAACGTTGCCCTTTGTAATGGCTAGTGTGAAGCAACTCCACTTAGTGCAAGAGAGAGTCACTTCTGCAGGTATCTTACCTGCTCACTGTTGCAGAGTGAAGGTCTCTGAATATTTATTTATTTATATAAAATTTGATAACTGGGATGATCCATCTGGGGGGTTTTTTGTGCCTTTATAGTAGACTTCTAAGCGATGTTCATTTAACTTTATATAATATAGACGAAAATGTTATACGTATGGATCATGCAGTTATACACTGCAGGTTAAGTAGAAGACAGACAAAATATTTACTTACCCATTTTTTTTCCTTATTTTCTTCATTCTTTTCTCCGCAGTCCCCACTACTGTTCATAACTGAACAAGTACCCATGTTATGCTTTTCATACTTCTTGACTGGCATTTCCTGCCTTGTTTTAATGTAGTGCATACACACACACAGATATACATATATATATATATATATATATATATATATATATATATATATATATATATAGGAATATAGTGACTCTTTCAGAAGTCGGTTGATCTGTTAAGGTCAGCAACAACTTACTGCCAGAGAACAAATGTGCGGA
Source organism: Protopterus annectens (assembly GCF_019279795.1). NCBI lineage: Eukaryota > Metazoa > Chordata > Ceratodontiformes > Protopteridae > Protopterus > Protopterus annectens. The sequence continues at coordinate 7,174 of NW_025050466.1, forward strand.
AGGGGTGGACTACCATGCCCATTGTTTGCCAAAACAAAAAGTATTTTATCAACCATTATTTATTTATTTGTTTGTCTGTATTTATTAAATGGAGTAAAACATTGAGTCATATGAACCTTTTTCAGACTCATCCTATAAGCAACAACTGGTCAAGTGACTTGCTTAGTCAATATGAAGGTAAATTAAAAAGAGTTTTGTTTTTGCTTTCTTCTTTTTTTATACATTATTCTGACTTACATGCATCTATAACAGTTTTCTTAAGGTTGTTAAACATAACTGAATGCTTCTGAATCCTTTTTTTTACAGTTAGCATTGATATCATTAGATATTGAAGTATTGCTTTCAGTGAATGTTAGTCTGGTTCTTTTAAAAAACCTTTTTCTCATCAATCACTTGTCAAGATCAAAAGAAAATGAAGCCAGGAACATTAAATCCAAAACCTGAAAGGCACTAAATGAAACTAAACATGCATTCCTTTAACTATAGGAAATGGTTAAATAATCACTGATGAAAGTGGCAATTTCACAAAACCATGACTACATGTGTTTTATTCAGGAATAATATATAATAGCTCTAAGAAAAATCTCTGTGGTATGAAATTTTATTGTTGTTGAAATCAAATTGGAACCTGGGAAACAAAAGTTAACAGCATATACAAATTCTAAAGGTGAAGAAAAAGTAGCACAACCGTTGAGGTTATGACTCATGTAAAACTATGCATTTCTGTGGTCAGTGATATGAGTTGTTCAGCTGCGCACTAATAAAACATTCAAGGAGTAAGATAAAGGGAAATGGTGCCTTGTGTGCCAGTGGCTACTCTAACTCCTGACGTGCATCTTGTGCTTGTGTAAGATTTTATCAATTTAACATCCGTTTGGAGTCTGTTTTGGCTGGTCGGGTGTGCAGTGAGATGTAGCCATAGTATCTGGTTGTAATGTTGTCAGATGGTTCGGATTGATTTATTTTTTTGTTGTTTGATTGTTGGTCTGGTCATGTCCATTTTGGCCTTGGGAGGAAGTTGCACTGAGGTGGATGGACATGCTGGTGGTGGATCCGGATTGGAATTTTCTGTTGGGTCGAAGGACTGCTGCACTGAAGATGTTGTTGTTGATGGAACCGGTGGCTCTGGAAGGAACTGGTGGCAATGTGGCAGTATGGATGGTGAGGATTGGGAGGTGACCATTGATCTGATGGTGGTGGTTCGGGCCTTCATGTGGTGGCAATTTGCCATGCTGTAAGTGGAGGTGTCCTGTCTTGTCTGTCTACACTTTTGAATCTATCCGATCCAAGCCTGCTGTTGTCAGAGGGGACTGGACTGGGACTGGAGTTGTTGCCAGTTGGAGACAGAGATGGTGGTAGTGAAAATGGTAAAGATGGCTGCAGCCATTGTCGTGGAGGCTCTGTACCTCGGATTGTATTGCTATTTGTGTTTTTTTTGGGTGCTCTGTGTTTATATTGTATATGTTGTACATGAGTTTATGTTACATTTGGTTTCTGTGTTAATGTTTGCAAATGTTGTAAAATGAGCTTGGAGAAATGTAATTTTGTTCAGCTGTGCACTTGCTGTATGGTCAGATTGACAATAAAGTTTTACTTGACTTGACTTAAAGCTATTTTGGTTTAGAAGGGACTAGAACAGATTCTTTGAGAAAGTGCTTTATATCTGTATGTAAAGCAACTACCTAGACAGTTGAGCTCAGTCTGTGATACATCTTTAGCTAGCATAAAGACAAGCCACTGAAAGTAAAACACAACATTATTTTCTTAAGAGTTAAGTGCTTTGGACATAAATAGGTATACAAGCTGCATTTTGCTAAATCTGTTGCCCACACCCTATTTAAAATATGTACAATTTTCTACCAATGAATATGAATGGCACTGGATAATAATTATTGTTTCATTATTAAATATTACATTCCAAATTTACTGAATTAGCAAGGAATATATAGACACACATAATGTTGGCATAAATGCATTTTAAGCAATACACAGCATTTGTACATTTAAGTCTAGTGCATTTAGGACAAAAAAGAATTACCTCAACAATATTTAAATGGACATCATTTATACTCACCTTTCTATCCAAAAGAGTTCCAAATATCAACACAAACAATCCCTAAAAAGAAATAAAATGATAGTTATATAATAAGCTGTTTACCAGTATGTTTATTAGAACATAGGCTACATTTGATAAAACATATTGCCTTCTTACATGCTTTGTTTGATTGGGTATGACCTCCTGAGATGGAGGCGTTTGATTTCTAAAATAATTCTACATGTCATATCATCAAACAATTGCAAAACTATAATAAATTATACACTGTGAATATTCCATGCACATAAAGACAAGGGACAATTGACACAAATAGTCAAATATATGAATGTCAGGAAGAGTACACATTTAAACAAAAAGTTGTTCTTAATCTGATACTGCCTAAATGCTTTAGCTAGTGTAGTATGGTGGTTCAGTGGTATGATCTTTGCTTGACAGGATTTGGATTTGGCTTTAATTCCAAGCTACACTTAATGTATGTGATGAGTTTTCATGTTCTCATGTTCTCTGCATGCATGCTCGGGTTATGTGGACAAGGAGCTGCTGATACCAAATTATCTCATTGGTGCCCACATTTAAAATGTGACTAGAGGTCTTACACTTCACCACCCTAAACAGAATTATGACCCTTTGGCTGCCCTTGTGGGGGAGAATAATCATAGGTGCTCTTCCTTGGGGGGGAGCCATGATAGATACCGCTGTGCATGTAACAAGTAAAACACTAATGTTAAGCAGGAACAATGCCATAGTACAGGGATGAAATAACTGGTTTTAACAATTGGCTAATTAAGTGTTGTCATTCATGGAATTTATAGCGTGTGTCATTATAGAAGCCAATATTTAACATTTCAACCTGTTTTTTCAAGAATGCTCTGCACATACCCTGTTGTGAATATTGTATAAAGGCTAAAATATTTGCAATCCCCATACTTCCTATTTTTAGGCAATGTATCAACAAATAAAATTTCCATTTGTTTTGCATCAAAGTGGCACTGCTTATTCTTAGGAACCTAAATATTAAATACTTGAGACTGATGCCTTCTTGATCATCAAACACATCCATATCTACATAGCTAATGAAAAATGATTCAATACATTGATTGTACTTTCTATATACTAAGATTCAGTACCTACTATTTGTTCTGGCATATGAGAAACAGTGGGGTGTTCTATTTATCCATGACCCCACCTCATCACACCTGATAACTCATGGTGCCAATCCAAACCATCCCACCTGATCAGTGAAGAAAAAATAATTATTACATTTTTGCCAATAAGAGAGGGCTTCTCTCTGCTTCCTACTGTTCATGATATAAACCTAAATAAGTTGAATTATTCTTTTCATGTGAGACTGCGGTGGTGGTGCTGCGGTAGCATTGTCGCCTCACAGTAAGATGTTGTCCTGTTCGATTCTCAGCTAAAGTGTCTTCTGTGTGGAGACATGCATGAATGGGCGTACCTTCATTGAAGGTTGTGCATCAGAGCTGGCAACTCAGCATGTAAAAATCTACTGCCAATCATTAGCGGACCAGAGTTCCGCTGTGGCAGCCCCTAACCGGGAAAAGCCAAAAGATACAACAACATTCTTTTCATGTGACCTTAACTACCCATTTATCCATTGGCCAGCATGTAAAACCTATTCAACCAGTAATAGATCCTCACAGTATTTTTAGAGTTTACAAATGCTATTTCCTTTAACCAAATTCTGTACTAGAGACAGAAGCCTTTTTTTCATCTTTAAGAAATCACAACAGTGACATAGGTACCTGTACTTTAATGGAAAAGAAGACAAGCCATAGTGACATTTTTCATTGTTTTCATGCATAAAATATTTTTAACAATCATCATTCGATCTGCTTGTAATATAGTTGGAAAACTCACCAAACTGGGCATAAATCCCACCATAACTCATTGGATTGCGAGCTGGCTCACAGACAGGACCAAGGAAGTCAGGATTGGTGAGACCATCTCCACTAAGAGACCGATCAACAACAGAGTACTTCAGGGTTCCATGCTAGGACCACTTTTACTTGGCATCTACTTCTCGTAGGAACAGATTAATTTCAAGTTTACAGATGACTGCAAATTGGGAGGTATCATAGATGTCCCCAGGACAGAAGCATCTTACAAGAAGGCCAGCCACAGACAAATTACTTGAGCCAACATCACGGATTAAAACTAAATGTCAAGAAATGCATTATAGTGCCTTTTGGAGAAATTGCCTCCCAGGCTAATTACTCCATCGATAAGACACCCCTAAGATCTGACCTGGTAGTCAGGAATCTGGGAACATACATAGACAATAATCTGGCCTTTGACCAACAGGTGGCCAAAGTAGTTAGAAAATCATTACATGTTATCCAGCTTATAAGCAAGGGCATGCCATTCAGGACCAAGAAAGTCATAGTTTCACTTTAGTTGGTCCTTATCAGACACATCATTGATTGTAATACCCCATTTATCATGTACTTGACCAGACATATGCAACAGCTGGAACATCCACAAATATTCCTTACCAGAAGAATCCAGGGTATAAACATATTGTCCTACATGGATGACCTTAAAATTGTATCTCTCTAAATGTCCTACATGGATTACCTTAAAGCTGTATCTCTATACTCAATCTCCTACAGGTTACTGAGAGGAATCTATGGCTGGCATACAAGGCATCCCTGGATCCAGCTCTGATGGACATTTTGCTCATCCTTAAATTTAACAGTATCAGAACCACTTGATCTAAGGTTTAAAATTTTGCTTGTGACATAAATAAGACATATTGGTGAGACAGATATGTGTCTCAGAGGATCCTCACACTTTGAACCAGGCTCCCCATCCATGTGAAGTAACATCTATTCCTAACCGTAATGAAGCATAAATTCCATTCCCTTTTGCAGTCTTCTTATCATGTCCCCATAAATATGGGTATTGAATAACCAACTCATGTCTGGGAACATATTTTACTGCTATAGCCTTTGTTTTATCATCATTAATTGTATGTCTTGAAAACATTTGGAACTGTCTCAAAACATTCAAAATCACAGAAATGTCCTTTCTGGATCATTAAACTTCAAAATAATATCATCTACAAATAAAGCTAACTTTTCTTGATTACCATACCATTTATGTTCTTGATTTTGTGAGCCCGCTTTTTCTTTGGCAAAGGCTCTAAATATAAATCAAATAACAAAGGAGAAAGCAGACACTCCTGCCTTTCTGCTTTGTTCAGGCATAGCTAGGAATCCTTCCACCTTAATTCTTGCTACAGATGCTTTAAATGTCCTCATAAGTACCCTTATTATTTTATCAGGGAATTTAAATGTTACCATTACCCTTCTCATAATATCTCAGCTTTCTCTATAAAATGTTTTTTTTGCATTAAGCCCACCGCCAATAGCACTGATTTATTACATTCATCTTCCCACTGGATCATCATAGTTCTAATAATGTTGCCAAATGTTTACACCCCTTCCACAATACCACACTAATCTATAGCTATCAAAGTTTGAAAATCCTTTGCTATTGTCTTAGGTAGTATAGACATGAACACTTCACAATCATGGTTTTAAATTTAAATGGGTCTAAACAAAGCTGGGTTGCAAGGATTTTTACCTTCTTTGGGTAATACAGCCACCCCTGCTTTCTTCCATGATGCTGATACCCCTGCTCCCACTTTAAATACTGTTAAGCAAAACCCTCCAGAACTAGAACATATTCTTCCGTTCCAACTTCTAAATTTCC
>NW_025050467.1:0-13444 GCF_019279795.1 Protopterus annectens
AAACCCTGTATCTAGCTCCTGAAAAATGAATCAGGACTGGAAGAATTATCCCATTGATGCTGATAGGTCTCACCGCCAGCTCATAGCCTTGAAACTAAAACCTAAGGAGCTCTGTATATCCAATAAGGTAGCAGTTAGTAAATTGTTTAAAGTTGTAGTTTGATGTCGGGTGTAGCATGAACCTATTAAATTCAATAGTTCCTCATCTCCGCTTCCAGACATTGCTTCAAAGAACCAAAACCAAGTAAAGAAATGACCAACAAGAACAAAAATCCAAGCAAAGTATCGATAAGAAACCAAAAGTAATAGCGGCAGATTACCTTAATGCTCACACACAAGACTTCCTCAGAATGCAAAAAAATCATTACCAACAAACCTTTAAATATTCATACCAATGCAATTTTTCTCATGCACATGTTCATCACCGCTAGTATCTGTGGGGACACTAGCATCAGATGGACCACAGGAGGGGAACGCACCTACAGCACCTGTGAATACAAAGACATACCGTAACTTACATTACACACACGCAGACACACACGCAGACACACACATACACACACGCAGACACACCCACAGACAGACACACACACACACACACATGCGGATACACACACGCTGACATACACACGCAGACACACACACATGCAGACACATCATGCGCAGATATTGTAGGCATGCAGCATTCTGGCACCACAGCCCAGTGAATGCAGCCCAGACATTAATAGTGGTAGTATGCATACTGCCCTGGAGTGCACACTACATCAAGCAGGTGTCCTTTAGTAGGCTTGCAGTACACACATTCATGGTAGTTTGCATGCATCATCGCGGATATACCCGTGGCTGCACGGGCGTGGTTAACAGTACACATGGCTGGCGCTATTATGTCATGTAAACTAAACATGTGCAGTATCATGTGGACATGTGACACGAGTCCCACCACATGCACCACATCATAACGGATGTCACAGTGCAGTGTTATGTACAGTCTACAGATAGAATGCAGCGTAACAAGGATGTTCGTGCAAGTGTGGTTGGTGTGAGCTGTGTACATAGCTGCACAGTGGGGAGTACGGGCACTGTGCCACTGCACGCAGCAGCACACAGGTATGTTTCTGTGTGATGCGAACCTGGACGTATTGCATTGCCATGTTCAACTTCAGTCATGCTGTTCCATTGTTAATATTATATGTAGACATTGGTGGCACCTCTAATGGCTGCAGACAGGTATTCCATTTGTCTGGTGTACCACATCGGATGTCCAGGGGGGTCCACTACAGCGATGACTGCACTATGTGTGGACAGGGTGCAACGGTGACTACTCCACGGATGTGTCGTGTGGGCAACATGCCTGTAGGCATCACCCATGCTTGTTCTGTCTATGGACACCAGTGAGGCACTGCGTACACAGCCCTGTGGTGGCCCATGTGACATACAATTCGTATTTTTTCAGTCTGAGGTGTCATATTCGAAGGCTATGCAGACATTGTGGATGTCTGCTATGTCGCGCGTAGGTCATGTCACAGGTGACAATGTTATGGACAGACCACCTTACCGCGAGATGGACATGTCATGTGCCATGACACAACGTGTGCACCCAATGTAGGGGTATAGGGTCATAGTGGTAACACCTGTGTTCTGGCCACAGATCACAGCCTTTTCACTATGGTGGTACTGTGTGCATACCGCAAAGGCATACCGATGCATACTACACATGCAGCCATTGTGGAACACCTCCATTGTATGCATAGCTGACTGCACATATCACAATCGAATAAGTGGTGTCATGTCATTCATACTAACGGTTGTATCTACTTTCGTACATGGGTGGCGTGGTGTGTCGGTGGTGCACCTGTATACCGTGATCAGACCTAGGTGCGCTGTCATACCCGGTCACATGGGGAATATTTATACACCGTATCATGCCTATTACTAGCAACAGTCTCACCTGTGACAGACCCATGTCTGTGCGACACGCCAGAGGTACCTGTATAGGGGCGACACAACAGTATACAATAACATTATCCATTACTATCGCCACGGGCACTGTGCATGCCCATCATGCACTCAGGTGTTAGCATGTGCTATGCACATGTCTGCAACACAACATAGTGTATACTGTAGCATGCAGCTTGTGTGGCCACATACCTGGGTACAAAAGCTGTTGCCATTATGTGGTACTATGACACCCACACCCACGTCAGTTATCATACAATGATGTAAGACTGACTTACCAGGCAGCTCCAGGCTCGTTGGCTGGGAGACACCCACCCACGATGGTGCAGCGAGGGTTTCTGCATGCTGTTCCCCGGGTGTCCCCAGACCGGCCAGGAGCTTCCTCCGTGTGTGTGTGAAAGGGGGCTGGGTTGGTGGGTCACCACCTGTCCCACCTTGTTGTCTGGCTGGTATCGGCGGGCGGCACGCCGCTCGCATGCAGAATCAGGTCTGTGCAGTGTCTGCGATCTGTTGGTATGTGCGTTGTGGCCACCCATGTGTTCACCCTCCCGCGCAAAATCCTGCCACACGTCATCACGCCTGCTGTGCCTGTGTGGCACATGGCTGAACAGTATGTCGTGAAGTTGTCGGAGCAACGGTATAATCACTTCATCCCTCCTGTCAGCTGAAGGCAGTGGGTCGAACGTGGCATTATCTGTAAGACATAAATGATGTTGACAGGTCACATTTGTTCAAGTTGTACTGGCATACCGCTTGGACACATTGCTATGACTTCAGGCCGTATCTGCACAGTATCTTCATGATGCATCGTATATACAGCCATGTTGCCGCCACACCATTGAGCAGTGGCAACATCATATCTGTGTCACCTCATCACATTGTACATGCACCATAAAGTGATGTTAGCCTGCTGTGGACATACCCGCCTGCACCTGTGTCCATATCAAGTTGGCACAGGTCCTCATGTGACAACAGTTCTACTGTTCACCTGGATGCTGTGTATATGTCACTAGACATCCCGTGACGCGGGCCATTATGAACGCCAGCAGTGCACTGCACATACACATGGACACCTGTACATGCATGTGTTGTGCCATGTAATATCCAATATTGGCACTGTAATGGGTGTTGGGCACCCGTTGACGGTCATCACCCGTGTTGCAATATGTGACAATAATATGGGACAATGTAACCATGTGACATTAGCAGGAAAGGCGGTCATGCATAGCATGCGCATGCACGTTGTCCACAGCAACACACAGCACCTGTAACACTATTAGGAAAAGTATCACCGCCACATTACCGCTGTGGACGGCTGATAGTGAAAGTGCCTTATCCATCGCGCGACCATGTAGGACTGTGATAGCACGCGGCAGCCTTGCTGGGCAGGGCTGCATGGTATGGCAGGGCGTCACATACATGGTACGGGATGTGACCACCTGGGGGTACTGATATTGTTGGCAGGTGGCTGTCCATTGGCATATGTCATTGCTATGTGTATATGGAACATTACACACATGTCTATCATCGGTGTGACACTGGCTCTGGCGGTTGTAGGTTGCACGCGCTGCTTGGTGGGTGTGTCTGCGCATGCAGATATCGCACATCCATGCATTAACATTAACCCCTGACAGGTGCTGGTGTGCTGGCGATATTGTTCAACACAGTTGTATGTGCCCGCCAATAATTGCCATCCCGCATATGGATGGTTGCTGGACCGGGACATGGGTACCACATATTCATCCAAAGCTCGTTACCCCCATGTCTGCTGGTGCACTGCACAGTGCCATCCTCCAATGGGAATCGCGTTATTGCTACAGCATAGGTATCCAGCATGGGGACAGGGATGTTCACATAGTGGGGCACTGATGTATCGCCGATTGACCATACACGTATGACGGACCCCTCACACATACAACCCATCTGCCATTATGTTGTTCGCAACACTGACACAGCTATACTGCTATGCCGACATTCTCAGATGGGCGCCAACAGATGCGCGTACATCTGTCTGTGGTATGGGCTGGAATATTGGTGTGGTTCGGCACATAACGTGTTTGAGTGTGCTGGCGCAGACCACTGTGCACATGCCCGGCTGCAAGCCTGTTCTACAGTAGCCATCGGTGATGCTGTGCACATATCAAATCTGCACACGTGTTGGTGTCTGTCTGTCCACGGGCCAGTGGTGGGACACACAGGGTGGCCAGAACATATATGCATGCAACCCTCGTACTGCTGCACCGCTTAGCTTCTCGGTGCTAATGTGTCATAGACATGACACTGTACTGAACAGGTGGTAGTGGGTTGCCACCTGTACTCCATCTCCTCTTGTGGGTTGCTATCATCCAATACCCTTTGTATTGTATGTTCAGGCTATGCACCTGTGGGGCATGGGTGCTGCAATGCAGCACCGCGTGCCTTTGCACCCATCATAAACATGTCACACAGGCACTGGCAGTCAGACACTTCACAGCTTGATGACTTGCACAACACATGTTGTACACACATAACACATGTCCGGAACATGGTCAAATGTACAGGTATGTCCAATAGTCACGTACTCACTGCTACCCCTACATGACGGCTATGCAGGACATGTGGCGGCACAGCAACTGTCAAGATGTACATGTGCAATGCCCCCCTCACCGGTACATGGCGTGGTACTGCCTTGTGGGGCATGCGCGCCTGCATCCATGTTGCGCTATAGATGACATTTGTGTCGATATGTGCAACATAATTATTGGTGCCTCATGTGTGGCCTCAACATGTTCACGCATTGTTTGTGTCTGTCACACAGTCATTGTTGCGCATGATTTACATGGCAGCCATGGCGCATTCGTGTGTGTGATTCCAGGTACCTCATTGGGATACCAGCATTGTACATTATCACGGCGTATTCTGCCATCACGCAGCCATCCTAGCTGACACTGTCCAGCCAGTGGGAGGTGTTCTGCCATCTGCACATAACGTCACACAGTAATGAGGGTGGCTGACACCCATTCTGGGGACAGGGTTCTGACCGCTGATGTGTGTGTGATGCTGTCAATGACCATGACGCGCCCAGATGGTCACAACCGGATGTAACATTCACAACACACACTCTACCTTCAATGTATAACACATCATCCACAACAATGGGACATTCCTGCCAGAACACTGTGTGCAGTATAGTCTGTATGAATTACTGCAGGGCACAACTGGTGGCTACAGCATGGCTGCTGCCAACAGCACCAGTGTGTGTATCCTGTGGTGACCATGGGTTACACCATTCACAACACACCTGTCTCAGATGACCCTGTTGTGGATCATGCAAGTTCCACACATCATGTTCTCACTATACATCATGCACCGATATGTTGCACAGAACAGCTGCAACTCAACATATGCACACATGACACATCACCTGGTAGAACGTGTCTGTCTTACCACACGTTATTGTGATCACCCTGTGATGGCATTGTACAGGCCCGTGACCGGGACACGGATGGCTCAGCAGTCTACCTCCGGTGTGTGTCTAGCCAGGTGTACAGTAGCGTGGTCTGCACACGGGATACCGTACATTGGCCTACTCTGTCACTTCCCCGCGACCGCTGACTATGCTCATACCGTACTTATACAGGCATGGGTATCTCGTCCAGTATGACAGTCGTGGCTCCATCATTAATTCTGTGGCACACATGCACCCGCGGACGCCTTCCGCCCAGGGTGTGGAGCCATGCATATCTTCACATGCTGGCGCTGCCTCTGGCATGTGTCACATGTCTGTTCCCCGCAGGGCTGTTACAGGCAGGCACGGCATGCAGTAAATGTGTGACAATGCACCTTCCACTGTGTTGCACGCATACCCGCACGCCACACACCAGTGCACGCCTGATATTTATCTGCGGTGCCTGGGACCTGAAGCCTCCATGCTCTGCACAGCACACCTGCCAGTCCAGATTGTACACAGATCATACCTCCCAGGCACATACCTGACTGCAACACACAGGTGAGGGGATCCCACATCACACAATGTTTTTACACACATACCGTATATTTTCCTAACACAATGCATCATAGGTACTCCGGCGTTCGGATACCCATGTTTCAGGACCGCTAGACACATTGTAACACACAACAGAGAGTACACTGTACACCACAGGTTATGCTGGCTGTGTTGTCATACTGTACATTGCACCTCGACAGCTGCTCGCCATGTGCTGACAGCAACCAACACTTCAGTATGGACTCTACACCAATACGTTTGGCCACACCACACATAGCTGGGTGACACATTACAACACATACCATACCTACACTACCCATCGCATGCACCATACCCATGTGTCTGCTGTGGGCAAACTTAGGGATATCCTCTGGTAGATGAACATATATGCTTCACGGCCCTGCGAAGCTGGCTAATTCTGACACACACCCATCGCAGCATACATGGCAGGCGTGCTCTACGGCCGGTAATATTGACGCTCAAGGACGGGTGTTAATGGCATGGCACCCCGCAGATGGACAGTATGTGACTATGCTGACAATACTACAGTGCACTTCCACAAACATGTACGCACGGTAGGGACCATGCTATTCACCACAGAGACATGGCGGTATCGGGCCTTTTCTTGGGCCAGATGCCACGATGGTAGTCATGTTCCATGCACATCTGCTGTATGGGCACATGTGCAAGCTGTTGCACGGTGGGTATATTCACATGTGTGGGGTGCATCACTTGACAGTCATGGTGGGTCCTCGTGGTCCATCACATGCTCCAAGGCTAGCTACCTACACATGACTGCCGCACATTGCAGTGAGGGCCCTCAGGCAGTGTGGTGGTATGTCTGTGTTGTTTGGCTACATCCACATTCGATGTAGTGTACAACAGTCACCCAGGCATTGCCAACTGAGATGTTGTTGGCAACATGCCAGGCAATGGTGTACCTACCAACAATACACACTCTCACTCACTACAGGGTTTTAATCCATACATGGACATTGCAGTGTCCCTGTGGACACATACATGGTACTGCCATGCAAAATTATGTCCTAGGACACTGTCCCAATGTCCCCTTTCCCAATCCCCCTAGCTGTTATGTCCCGCCAACCTGTTTGGTATGTGTCTCCGCAGCTGCCCACTGAATTAACTGCTAGCCTGTTCTTGGACATTGTGTACCTTACCACCACACTCCCGCATCTATCACACTACACATGGGTGGTACTGCATTGCGTGTGGGACTGCATTCTACACCCATGACTGGACCATTCAGTATGGCACTGGGGCACATCCTCACATCCCTGCTTCACACACTCATTGATGACCTCCATGCCTTTACTGGCACCCTGGTTAGGCCTTGTGCCACAGCACACCACATCACATGCTGGCCACCTGTCATACCATTGTATGGTGGTTGGTGGTACAGAGGTAACAGATCAGACATTGTCCCCACATTGCCCTTCTTCAGCATCATTCCAATATTCTTATTATAATGTACACATCCACCATCACATCATATACCCTGTGTCTCAGGATGTTAGGCTATATGAATCCTGGACAGACACATAGTGGTAAGCATATCATGCTACCTACCATGTCAGTACATGGCATTACAGTCCTCAATCATGTGTTCTCTACACTATTTGCTTCATATACACAACATGCTGTCACAGAGTACCGTCCATGCCTAGATATCCCCGTGACTCTGGCACCATTGTAGCTCCAATGAAATATATTAGATAGCAATCATAGGTGTCGGTGTGGCAGACATCGCATTGCATCAGGATACACATCACATGGTGCATAAGACATCAATTTTGTAGCAATAGTCATCCATCATATATGATACTGTCCCCATACATGCATATCACATTGTACATGGTTGTTGCACACACACATGCCTCCCATATAAAGCGAAGTATTCTACTCGTGGCATGGGTACACATCTGCAGGGCCCACATATCTGTACTGTGTGTGTTGCTGGTACATAGGTAGCCTTTGTACCTGTGCCATACAAAATCTACACACGGAGGGTTACAATAACACGTGGTGTACCTTCCACAAGGTACATTTACATGGCATTATCATGCCGTGATGTATCCAGGCTCAGACAGTTTACATATGCATGACAGACGGGAACACATCTGTACTCATCTGCATACCACAACACAGGGTGTCATCTACTCTGACATGGGCCATGTCCTCCGCATGTGATGCATGTAGTACTCATACATGGCAATTGCAGTGGGCGGGTGAATGAAACACTCCTGCATATGTGCACACATGCCACATTGCATGCCTGGGCTTCTGTGTTACTTTTGCAGACACACACACCATGCTGTGGACATGGTCCTGTGCACATCCCACAGGGACACACTGTGGCACTGGTCATGTGATAGCTCCCTTGCTGATAGGGTGACACATAGTCATGGTACCACCACAGCAGCAGTACTGTGTAGACATGCAGTTGACATCCACCTCTGCTGTTCAGTGGACACTACCATGGGGGGGTGACACTACTGTGTACACTGCACATGTGTTTACACATGGACCTGCCGGACTTCATTGTTGCACACATTGCACCTGCTACAGATCGTTTGGACATGGTTACTTGGTGTTCCTTCCATTTCGGTGGCTATTCTGCTACTACTCTGTCCCATATGTACAGGCCATACATATCCTGTTATGTACATAACACTAGGCCATACCTCCATTATGCATGCTATGCCTGTGATACTGTGTATGATGTCTGTCATATCCACCATGACAGCTTTACATTACACATACTTGACATAGTAACCCCTACTGCGAGGCATACGGCGCCGACATTACGTATGACATCGCGGTATATGCCCATACACATGTGTGCTGTGACATATACATACATGTCCTATCCCCTGCTGTGGCACTTCCTTGTTGGACATCCACTGCCAGCTTTGCGTGGTGGTGGCATTGTTCTGTGTTTTGCCCCCCTGTGGCAGCCCTTGGGTTATCCCGGCTGTGTACATGATGTCCCACTGCTGTGCACACGGTGTCCACAGTCGTTGGTATGCTCAGGAGGATAGCACTACATAACCATCTTTCACCACTCTCTGCTTTATGGACAGGTATCTTATTTACAAACACCGTTCACATACAGTGCAGCTTCATACACGTCATGCGTTACACCAGTACATCTCGTGGGTTCTACATACCTTTCCTGTGTTTCCTTCCTTTTTCCCGTTTGCTATAGCGTTGTCTCTCACTCGATCCGTTTTTTATTTGTAGTTTGGTATGAGCATACAGTTTGAATATCCTAGGAGTCTTCCTTATATCCGTCGTCACCTGCGACATGTGGGTTCATCACACCAATAGCTGTTCCTCGGTGTGTACTTGTGTGCATATCACCTGTGCATCTACTCCATTCATACAGTACGCGTCGTAACTAGGGCATGGTTCATTCCTCGCCTGGGCATTGGTTATTTGCACTACCTTCATGGAGATGGTCTGTATTGTGTTATGTTATGTGTAACTGCAGCCGCTATGTGTGGCGTCAGGTACATTTCGCAGTGGTGTTAGCCGTGGATTGTGTGTGTTGGGTATGGTATTATGTTCGACATGTGGGTGTCCCTGTCCTGGCGGCATCTGTCGATGGCGTTTTGCATTCGGATGTGTAACATAGCTCTTGTATTCCTTTAAACAACGGATGCAGGTATGCATCCGCTGCTGATAGTGTTTCCACGCGAGATGTTGCGGTTATGCCGCTGTCATTGACTGCCTGTATGTTTGTGCTGCTATTGCGGCTTGTATCCCTTTGATATGTGCGATGGGGTATATCGGCGGTTGTGGGTGATGGGTACGGGTTGTGGGCCTTGCATTTCTACATACACGGTATGCTTGTGTGTGTGCTCCATCCCTGCCTGGGGATCTGCAAGTTACCTGTCTGTTGTTCTGGGAGTGTAGGTTGTGTTGATGTCGTCTGGTGTCGGTATCGCCTGCATGTGTGCTTCCTGCATGTATTCCTCTGTCACATCGGTAGTATATCTGCGGTTGTTCGTACGTGCCGACTATCCCTTGGCATCTTGTCTCGGATATTTACGGTCATTGTGGTCCTGTACTTGGGACGGCCTGTATGCTACCGGTTGCCACCTATTCGGGTGGCGATTGCTTGTTTGACACTCGTAGAACACACAGCGGTGTTTACGGGCGATCGTACCCGATCGGTGCGGGTAGCACATGCATATTTCGCGGTACATGACTATTGCTGTGTAACGTTGCCGATGTATCGTTTGCAATTAACATATCGGTGTCATACATACGGTCATGGTTTGTACATGCGTCCTTTGCATTTCATGTTGGCTATAGTCCTGTGGTACATTCTGGGACATTTTACTTTGCATCGTTTTCGTCGCCACGCCTAGCCAGGAGGGCTCTCAGTACTACTTTGGGGTACTGCTGTACATAGCCTGTGGTTCCTTACTGTATGCCTACACATGTTATTCCACTCCGCCTGTCACATGTCACCTACATACACATTTTACAGTGGCACACATTACACCTGGCGGAACACACGACACCCTCACCGCACATACACATACTGCCTGTCACAGGGACGGTTGCACACAGTACCTCGTTGCGCATCACCGGCGGTGTCTACCTCCCCTCATATCCTAATAATGTTACCCGCATGTACTGTTACTGTACGTGGCCTGGCGATCATCCCGACTGCGATTATGCATTTAGGTAGGTTGACCTTTCCATGGGTGGCGTTCCTGTTCTGTCAACCTCCCGGATACTCAGGTTGTCGTTCACTATGTTTACTATGTACAGATATCGCGTCTTACTTCTCTGTCCCCTTGCATCCCTTTGATTCCCTGTCTTACCTGTTGTACTTTATCTATGTGTATGTGTACATATATTTCTATGTGTAATGATATCTATCTCCATATCTGTGTATGCACATGTCACATATATATACACCTTGTGGCGAACTGGCAGCATCGCAACGCCGTCTGCTGTAGGACCCGCGGTTAAGGTTTGGCGTTCCATGCTCCGCTGGCTGTTGGGTGTGCAGTGTTTGGGTGCTACCTATGTTGGAGTCACACATGGGACCACCCATACTACATTACGGGCCATGTTTGTGTGCCATCCATTTCACTGTGTGTGCAGGTAGGGAGGTGTCAGTCCATGGGGCCTACGCTGTCAGACTATGTGCTATACGTTCCCTCTTTGCCAGGGCATAGGCATATTGGGTATGCCTCCGTCTGCCTACTGGGGCTGGCACAGTGTGTTCATGGCGTTGAACCCTCTGTGCCTGTGCTTGCCTTGGCAGTTGTGGTGGGCTTTGTGGCCCTTCACCATTATGTCCCTGCAGCAGCTGTTTCCGCAGGATCATATTATGTAGCATGGCACATACTATGAATATGTGGGCACATGTGCCTGGAGAGTACTGCAGAGCTCCACCAGATGTATCCAAGCACCAGAACCGTGATTTCAGCATCCCAAACACACGCTCTATGATTATTCTGGTTTGTGCGTGTGCCTCATTATGGCGTTCTTGCATGTGTGTGTGTGCATTTCTGATGGGTGTCATCATCCACGGCTCCAGTGCATAGCCAGCATCCCCCACAAGGTGGCCTTGTGTGATGTCCCCCCTGGCGAATACCTGATACAGCTGTGAGGCATGCCAGATATGGGAGTCGTGGTAGCTTCCAGGGCTGCCAGCACACACATCCATGATAATGCCCTGCGCATTGCACCCGACCTGGCAATTGATGGAGGGAAATCCCTTGCGGTTTATGTAGTGTCTACCCTGCTCCCCAGGTGGTGACTTGATTTGTATGTGCGTACAGTCTATCGCACCCAGTACCTCCGGGTATTGTGCCACACGGTGGAAGTGGCGCATATTGCTAGCCAACTCCTCCTGAGATCTGGGGAAGTATATATACTCATGGGCATGTCGTAACATGGCATCCAGAAACTGGTGTAGTACCCTGGATGCTGATGCCTGTGAGATGCCCATTATATCCCCGGTTGGCCTTTGAAAGGTACCTGTAGCCAGTATTCGCAAGCTTACACATACCTTTGTGTCCACTGGGATGGGCTCCCCTCTGTTGTTTCTTGTTCTCAGGCGTGGCCGGCACAGCTCCGCTATTTGCTGTAACGTGTCCCTGTCCACCCTGTAACACTCTACTATCTCCAGGTCTTGAAGCCCCTGGTAGGTTACCCTTGGTCTGAACACTCTCCTTCTCCTCTGAGGCCTACGGTAGTTGTCGGCACCCTCCTCCGCAACTCCGTCTGTCTCTGACACATGCTGATATATCACGGCCACGGCGGCACCCAACATATACATTTTAAAAGTTCCCCGTGTGTTTACACCTAAAGTGCGGCGTTTGGGAATACGCGCTGTGTGTTGTGTGCATTCACACTTTATACTGTTGTGCTGTACACCCGGTGATGTCATTGGGTGTGTCTGTGCGGCCGTATCTGTGGATTATCTTCCGTGTTTTACCGTTGGCACTGCAACGCTGTTGCCTTTGGTGTTACATTACACTTGCCTGCATTGGTTTAGCTTTGAACCTTACCTTACTGTTTCTGCACGTTGCACCTACTATTTCCTGGATTGCATCCTGCAGAGCCCTGTCATGTCATTTCTGGGACATGGCATATCATGCATTTGTCTGCGCCCGTTATGCTACCTCTCTACTTGGCTGTGCTGTATCGGTTCTTCACTCTTTGCAATTCTGCTACATCCCTACTTTCTTTGCATTCATATGCCTCCCCTTTCCCGTTTTGCGGTTTCTGCATGCAGAGTTGTCAGCTGCCGCCAATTGCCCTTCGTGGTTGATTGGTGTTGATTGCTCATTACAACTCCAATTACACTGCTTCCGCATTTCCTCATATTCTCCGCACCACCTTCCTGTATCCGTTGTTGTTGCCGGGGCGGGGGTCACATCACTGGGTTAGGGCGTAGTCATCCACGTGCACATGCATCTCTGCACGCATTGTGTACTCTCAGCGCAACTATTTCCCCACACGCCGGTCCTGCTGCTGTGATGTGCATTGTACAGCCCATGTTTGCTGGGCTCCAATGTGCTTCCTCCTACAGTGGCACACCCCTCTGCGGTTGACATGTATTCCCTCTGGGCCACTCCTCGGTGTATTACTGCTGCGCCATTTGGTGCAGCCTTACGCCGGCGGGGGTTTTGCGATTCAGTATTATCTGCCTCATTTGCATGGCATTGACTACTAATACATGGTTACGGCGCCGAACACTGCCGCCACTCCTTGGCAACCCTTGCGCTGTGGTTGTGGCTTTCCATGCATACTATGGTGTATTGTGGCTGTGAAGCTGATGTGTATTATACTGCTCTTTTATGACATTGTCATATTATTTCATTGTTTGCACCTTCGCGGACATGTCCTGGGGTTCTGCTGTGGTTTCTGCGGACATACCATTTATGTCATTATTTACATTTTGCATGTTTTCTTTTGACATTCTTGGTGTCTTTCGCCATTGGCATATTGCAA
>NW_025050468.1:0-14016 GCF_019279795.1 Protopterus annectens
TTAAGTGAAATTGTGCTTGGTACAGACAGCTGCATCTGAAAATAGTGCCAGTGTATCCTTATTGTTTCTGTGAAAAGTGGTCATCCCTCACTGGTGCTGGGGTGGTGAGCATGGAGGCTCCTTAACTACTGGCCTTCAGTGGTGAGGATGGAGGCTCCTTGACTACTGGCCTGCAGCAGGGACCATCATGTGTACATTTTATATATATATATATATATATGTATATATATGTGTGTATATATATATATATATATATATATATATATATGTGTGTATGTATATATATATATGTGTGTGTGTATACATATATTTATATATATAAATATATATGTATATATATTTAGATTTAGATTTATATATTTAGATTTATATATATAAATATACATATATATGTGTGTGTGTGTGTATATATATATATATATATATATATATATATATATATATATATATATATATATATATAATATACACACACACGCAGTGGATATAAAAAGTTTACACACCCATTAAAATGCCAGGTGTTTTCGATATAAGAGAGACCACAATAAATCATTTCAAAACTTTTCCCACCTTTAATGTGACCTATAACCTATACAATTCAATTGAAAAAACAAATCTGTTATGGGAAAAAAATAAAAAAAAAATACGCTGGTTGCATAAGTGTGTACACTTAAACTAATACTTTGTTGAAGCGCCTTTTGATTTAATTACAGCATTCAATCTTCTTGGGTACACACCTGCCATCAATTAAAGTGACTCTAATTAACCCCAAATTAAGTTCAGCTGTCATAGTAGGATTTTCCTGACATTTACTCAGTTGCCTGCTACAGCAAAGGCCATGGTTCGCAGAGCACTTATAAAGCATCAGCGGGATGTCATTGTTGAAAGGTATCAGTTGGGAGAAGGGTACAAAAAAATTTCCACAACATTCTATATACCATGAAACACAGTGAAGACAGCCATCAAAAAGTGGAGAAAATATAACCATGACATTGCAAAGAACTGGACGTTCCTCCAAAACTGATGAAAAGATGAGATGAAAACTGGTCAGGGAGGCTGCCAATAGACCTACAGCAACACTGAAGGAGCAGCAGGAATTTCTGGCAAGTAGTGGTTATGTGCTACAAGTGACAATCTGTATTCTCCATATGTCTGGACTTTGGGGTAGGGTTGCAAGATGAAAGCCTTTTCTTACACAGAAAACATCCAGGCTACGCTAAAATTTGCAAAATGTATCAAGTCTCCCTAAAGCATGTGGCAAAATGTGTTATGGTCTGAGACCAACATTTCACTTTTTGGCTGCAATTCCAAAAGGTACGTATGGTGCAAAAGCACTTTGCATCATCAAAAGAACACCAACCCCATGGTGAAGCAGGGGGGTGACAGTATCATACTTTGGGGTTACCCTTCTTCAGCTGGAACTGGGGTTTGGTCAAGGGAATTACAAACAGTTCCATATACCAGTCACTTTTGGCTCAAAACTTTTCAACATGACAGTGACCCCAAGCATACATCCAAATCAACAAAAGAATAGCTTCACCAGAAAATTAGTTTTGGAATGGCCCAGCCAGAGCCTACACTTAAATCCATTAGAAAATACGTGGGGTGAGCTGAAGAGGGCTGTGCACAAGAGATGCCCTCACAGTCTGACAGATTTGGAGCACCTTTGCAACGAAGAGTGGGCAAATATTGCCAAGAACAGAAAAAGGCAAGCCAGCAACAAGTGGACCGCTGATAAATAAGTAGTTTAATAATAAACTACTGAAGCAACATGAAAGCTTACAAACAAACCGGTTTCGGCCCGGATTTTAATCTGGCCTTCTTCAGTGTTTTACAGAGAAGCCAATCATGAAGTATTTTTATATAATCATGAAAAAATTATGATTGGTTGACAAGAAATACTATACTCATGAATATTCAACAAAAATATACTCTCAGATTTTTATTTTTATAAACATTCATTAAGCCTGGGCTAAAAAGTACACCAAGTTTGGTGATCCATTTCTTTTCTTTCACATCAAGTTTTTATGCCAGCCACATTTGTTAGTTCTATCGCCAATAAGTTTGTCAATAATTGTAAAATGAAATTGTGCCCTATTATGTACAAGTGTATGTTTGTATAGGGCATTAGATGTTTTTTTACATCTAATGTCACTCAAATGTTCCGACACACGTAACCTAAGTGGTCGAGAGGTTTGCCCAACATAAAATGAGTGACAAGTGCAACATGCCATGTATATGGCCCAATCAGTATTACAGTTGGCAAAAAATTGAATGTCAAAAACTCTGTTACTATTTCTACTAGTGAATTCTTTTGTTTTCACCATATGTTTACAGTTGACACAATGACCACAAGGAAAACAACCAATGAGTTTGTCCCCCAAAATAGTCGTTTGATATACCTGGGGTAAGGTAGATTCGAAATGATGTTTATAATGATTGAAATGTCCCGCTAAATTCTTTCCTTTACGAAAGGAAAATGAACATTTATTAGGAATGAGTGTTTGGATTCTGGCATCCGCTTCCAATATATTCCAATTGTCCTTGATAATGTTCATGAAATTATTAGTGTTTCTGCCAAATGTGGTTGTGAAACGCAATATGTTTTTCGTAATAGGTTTCTTTTTGTACGTCAAAAGATTTGATCTGTGTAAACCTGAAGCATAATTTCGAGCCATTGTAACATACCCTGAGATATAACCCCTATCAATAAATCTATTGTGTAAATCTTGAGCATGTTGAGCAAAACTAATAT
Source organism: Protopterus annectens (assembly GCF_019279795.1). Classification (NCBI taxonomy): domain Eukaryota; kingdom Metazoa; phylum Chordata; order Ceratodontiformes; family Protopteridae; genus Protopterus; species Protopterus annectens. Next base: position 2,756 of record NW_025050468.1, read on the forward strand.
TATCAGAACAGTTACGTCTGATTCTGATAAATTGTGATTTTGGGATATTTTTGGCGATTTGTTTTGGATGAAAGCTGGAGGTGTGGAGTATGGTGTTGTATTGGGGAAACTTCCTATAGATTTCAGTTTTTAGAGTATTGTCCATATTCCTAGTTACCAAAACATCCAAAAATGTTATGGATTTTTGATCATAAGTGATAGTGAACTGTATTCCCCATTTGTTATCATTCAAGTATTCCATAAATTCCTGAAGATATGAAACATCTGATCTCCACACCATCCAGCAATCATCCAAATATCTCCGCCAAATATCAATTTCAGGTAGAAACAAATTATGAGTATCATCATAAATCATAATTTGTTCTATATAAGCCATGAACAGATCAGCATATATAGGGGCAAAAGACGACCCCATTGCTGTACCTCTGATCTGTAAGAAACATTCCTGATTGTAGAAAAAAACATTTTTAGTCAGCACATGCTCAGTCAGATTTAACAAGAAGGTATTAAATCCTGGTTGATACATATTAGATTTATAGAGCCAAAATTCAATAGCATCCAGTCCGGCCCAATGTGGAATATTAGTATATAATGAGCTCACATCCAATGTACAGAGCCACCAGTCCGAATGCAACTGCATATCATTAACAATACCCAGAAATTGAGTAGTGTCCTGTATTCGAGATCTAACAAATGACAACAGAGGCTTCAAATGCATAGTCAGAAATTCAGAAAGTGGCTCAGTAAGTGAGCCCATACCCATTTACACAATGGGCCTACCTGGTGGATGTAAAAGATCCTTATGTATTTTTGGCAAAAAATAAATATACTGTCTAATAGGGTCAGAGATTGTTAAATGATTTAATGTTTTTTTGGTTATAATCCCATTATCAAAAGCAGAATGTAAAAAAACATCAATTTCCTTTTTAAATACAGGGGTGGGATCCAGTGGCATTTTGGTGTAATATCGAGCATCATCCAATTGTTTATGTGCTTCGATATCATAATAGCTCCAATCCAACACAACCACTGCTCCCCCTTTGTCTGCATTGATAATGACCAAATCTTTATTGCGTACTAGTTCTTCCAAACAGGACATCTCACCATCAGTCATATTATTGGACATAGGTAAACAATGATTAAATTGAAAATGTAACTCATTAAGTACACGACGTAAAAATAAGTTGACAGTTGGATGCATAGGGGGTGTGAATGATGAAGCATGATATTTAAAGGTATCCATTTGTAACTGTTCAACATCCCCTTTGTCCTGAAAAAATAATTTGAGATTAATAAGTCTGCAAAATGAAAATAAATCTTGTGCAAAATTATCCTCAGAAACAAAAAAACCCGGAATGAAAGATAATCCTTTATTTAGTAGAGATATTTGTTCAACTGTAAGTACAGTATTAGAAATATTACATACATTATTTACTTGTTCGTCAGTACTTCCATCAGATTTTGTAGACTTGTAACTTTTCTTGTGTTTCCTACCACCCCTCCTCCCTCTATGTTCCCTAAAGGGGGTGTATAGTTTTTTCGTTTGGGAGTTGGGGAATCCATGGTGGACTGTGTTTCTGTATCTGTCCCTGATGAGTATCATAGTCAGTAGATTCAATATTATTACCACGTCCTTTAAGTAAAACGCAGACGCCTTTTGGAATTAGATGAATTTTATTTTGTTTTGTTGTACCCATCTTGGAATCTAACGTGTCTAATATTTTTTAAAAGGTTGCCCCTTCTCATAATCAGAAAGATCACGAGAGAATTTTTAAGTTTTCTTTCTTTTACAACAGTGTCAAAATTTAATAATTCAGTACTAAGTTTTGATAATAAAAGCAGGAAAGAAAGTGTCATTTTGATAATGATTACAGTCCTCAATAGACTTTAACACTTGAGTAGTTTCTTTATCAATAATCCTAATATAGTAATCAGATAAAGAACCGACAAACTTCATTGAACACTCTTGCTGAATCGAAGACCATTCTGTATTTAAACTTTCATCATGGTCCAGCCACCAAAGGCTGAATTTTGACCCTTAGACCCCTAGGGCAAATGCCCTTAGCCAAATAAGCTTTGAGTAATTTGTGGTGCCAAACACAAGATCTAAGTGTTTTCATATTTTTGTTAAGTTCAGCAAAATGTTTTTCACATTTTTGTTCCGGCTTCATGGGAATAGTGTTCCCAGAGCCCACAGAATCATCACCAATGCCAAAGGGTGCAAGATCATCCTTATCCGATGATAAATCCAAAAATATTTTGTTCAAATCCATGATGGATTTATATTCAATAATGCTGAATCAATTACTGAATGCTAAATCAAAATAATATTATTAAATACAACCACGTCCTGTGCGTAATTCTGATAATATTCAAACAATAATGGCAATATATTGTCAGTGCCAAAGTTATACACCCTATAGCCACGTCATACACAGGACAATAATGGTATAATAGCTCCAGCAATAGTGGACAAAATTAAAGTCAAGTGTTAGGCACCCAAATTCTCAAATTAATACAAATAAAAATTATTTTGATGGTCCAAAAGGAAAAAATAAAACCCTACATGCAGACCCTGTATTGTTCAATGAAGTCCAAGTGTTAACCAGATCATATATTATAACTGTTATGTATATTCCAAGAGCGTACATAAGAATCATCCACTAATAATAACAGTGTATAAACTCTCAAATCAGGATAGATCAAAAGTGAGTATTATAGTAGTAAATATATCACTACATAAACCCTAAAGAACTATTTATGGACTATCCAATATATAGAATACAGGAATAAACATCCTATATTTCAAATATAGATCATATATAATGTAATAGAAGCAATCTCCAGGGCCCTATAATAAATTGCTTTTAGGAAAAGTTCTGAAAAATATTGGAAATAGTATACTTAGTATCAGTTGTCAGCTTAAAAAACAACTATTGTGTTCATGATACTCAAACAGTAATGGCAATATAATATTAGGTACAAAAAATGTACACCTTATGATCACTTCATGCACAGGACAATAGTGTTATGGTGACTACAGCACTAATGGGCAAAATTAAAGTCAACTTATAGGCACCTAAATTCCCTTGTTTAGTAATATCCAAGTGTTAATCAGATCATGTATTATAACTATTATGTGTGCTCCAAAAGTGTACATAGAGATCATCCACTAGTAATGACAATATATAAACTCTTAGACTCAGGAAAACCACTTATTGACTGTCCAATGTGAAGCATGCAAAAATGAAATTCCTATATTTCACAAATAGGTCATATATATTATAATGGAAACAGTCAACAAAACCCAATGCTCAATTATTTTAAAAAATCCTGAGGGATATTGTGGACAGTGTACCTAGTGCCATTTGTCAGTTTGAAAAACAAACTATTGTATTCATAGAACTACCTCATATATTTTTTCTGAGGTTGTACTGTCGTACTGATAATTATGGCACAAACACAATAATCATATGGGTTACACAAAACAATTGGTGCTTCAATTATTCATATTGTAATACACAATAATACTGGTGAGAGGAAAAATATTTTTCACAAGATGTTCATACAGCATACAAAAATAAAGTCCCTATATTTCACAGATAATTTGTATATATTATGATGAGCGCAATCTTTAGGGCCCTTAGGCCAATCGCTTTAAAAAAATTCGCAAAAATATTAGAAAAAATATGCTTAGTACCACCTAACAGCTTGAGAAACAAGCTATTCTATTGAGCAACAAATAATAATAGCCCATTTGTGTGGCCCTAACAATGGTTATATAGAGTGTAACAATTAACCACCAAAAAATTCAATAATGTTTGCATCAAAAAAGATAGATAGAGCTACCTCATATATCTTTTTTTAAACAGTTGTACTGTCGTACTGATAAATATGACACAAACACAGTAATCACCATCAATTGTTCATACTATAATAAACAAAAAATATATTCCACAAGATGTTCTTAATACCACTTATGGATATAAATATATTTGTTGCTTATATTATTTGAAACAATCGATAGTTTCCAAAATGACAAAATGTCCAGAAGACCAATAAGAATCATAGTCCCTTTAGAAGCATATGAGTAGTTTCGTTGTTAAATCCAAACGCAATGAAACACGGCTATGACGCCAAAAATTATCTTCAGGGAAGCATGAGATTAGTTCACAAGTGTTTCCGGATGAGAAGATAGTCACAAATAAAGTTGCGACCCTTATAGATCGAAACCACAGTCATCTGTGTAAAAATATGTTCCAATAGTAACCCTCACACAAAAACGCTGATGGCACTTGTCCCTGTTAACCACTTGGCAGAATACGTAACAGTCAAGGAATTATAATAATAGTACAGCGTCTGCCCCAAACAATAGTTCTAAAAAAAGAGCTCCGATTGTTTCCCTTTTAGTAATGAGTCCTGCACCGAAAATAATCAATGTAGGTTCTCAAAAAAAGCCAAAACATACCAAACCATACAGATGAATAACGACTCACCAAATCACATATGCGAGCCCATCTATAGTTGACATCAACTCAAATGAAAATGGCGTGAATAACAAATCAGCTTTGTACATAAGTCCTAGGATAGCGTAGCCAACTTGGTGCAAAAAACAGAATCTGGAGCTGGAGGAAGTGAAAGAAAAAAAAAAAAAATTGATGTGAAAGAAAAGAAATGGATCACCAAACTTGGTGCACTTTTTAGCCCAGGGCTTAATGAATGTTTATAAAAAATAAAAAATCTGGAGAGTATATTTTTGTTGAATATTCATGAGTATAGTATTTCTTGTCAACCAATCATAATTTTTTCGTGATTATATAAAAATACTTCATGATTGGCTTCTCTGTAAAACACTGAAGAAGGCCAGGTTAAAATCCGGACCGAAACCGGTTTGTTTGTAAGCTTTCATGTTGCTTCAGTAGTTTATTATTAAACTACTTATTTATCAGCGGTCCACTTGTTGCTGGCTTGCCTTTTTCTGTTTTTGATACTTCTCTTGCCGTGCAACTCCTTACGTGCAGGGGTTATTTTTGGATGCTACACGTTGATTCACTTCCTGCTGGGGGATCCATGGTGGACTGTGTCGGCGTTTTCGTCGAATTTCATTTGGCTGACTAAATTGTTGTACTTTATATATCTTTAAACCCAATTTGGATGATTTTTTGGTATACTATGTTCTATATTTCTAGCAGATCAGCTCCAGATTCTGTTTTTTGCACCAAGTTGTCTACGCTATCCTAGGACTTATGTACAAAGCTGATTTGTTATTCACGCCATTTTCATTTGAGTTGATGTCAACTATAGATGAGCTCGCATATGTGATTTGGTGAGTCGTTATTCATCTGTATGGTTTGGTATGTTTTGGCTTTTTTTGAGAACCTACATTGATTATTTTCGGTGCAGGACTCATTACTAAAAGGGAAACAATCGGAGCTCTTTTTTTAGAACTATTGTTTGGGGCAGACGCTGTACTATTATTATAATTCCTTGACTGTTACGTATTCTGCCAAGTGGTTAACAGGGACAAGTGCCATCAGCGTTTTTGTGTGAGGGTTACTATTGGAACATATTTTTACACAGATGACTGTGGTTTTGATCTATAAGGGTCGCAACTTTATTTGTGACTATCTTCTCATCCGGAAACACTTGTGAACTAATCTCATGCTTCCGTGAAGATAATTTTTGGCGTCATAGCCGTGTTTCATTGCGTTTGGATTTAACAACGAAACTACTCATATGCTTCTAAAGGGACTGTGATTCTTATTGGTCTTCTGGACATTTTGTCATTTTGGAAACTATCGATTGTCTCAAATAATATAAGCAACAAATATATTTATATCCATAAGTGGTATTAAGAACATCTTGCGGAATATATTTTTTGTTTATTATAGTATGAACAATTGATGGTGATTACTGTGTTTGTGTCATATTTATCAGTACGACAGTACAACTGTTTAAAAAAAGATATATGAGGTAGCTCTATCTATCTTTTTTGATGCAAACATTATTGAATTTTTTGGTGGTTAATTGTTACACTCTATATAACCATTGTTAGGGCCACACAAATGGGCTATTATTATTTGTTGCTCAATAGAATAGCTTGTTTCTCAAGATGTTAGGTGGAACTAAGCATATTTTTTCTAATATTTCTGTGAATTCTTTTTAAAGCGATTGGCCTCAAGGCCCTAAGGATTGCGCTTATCATAATATATACAAATTGTCTGTGAAATATAGGGACTTCATTTTTGTATGCTGTATGAACATCTTGTAAAATATTTTTCCTTTCATCAGTATTATTGTGTATTACAATATGAATAATTGAAGCAACAATCGTTTTGTGTAACTCATATGATTATTGTGTTTGTGCCATAACTATCAGTACGACAGTACAACCTCAGAAAAAATATATGAGGTAGTTCTATGAATACAATAGTTTGTTTTTCAAACTGACAAATGGCAATAGGTACATTGTCCACAATATCCCTCAGGATTTTTTAAAATAATTGAGCATTGGGTTTTGATGACTGTTTCCATTACAATACATATGACCTATTTGTGAAATATAGGAATTTCACTTTTGAATGCTTCATATTGGACAGTCAATAAGTGGTTTTCCTGAGTCTTAGAGTTTATATACTGTCATTACCAGTGGATGATCTCTATGTATACCTTTGGAGCACACATAATAGTTATAATACATGATCTGACTAACATTTGGATATTACTAAACAAGGGAATTTAGGTGCCTATAAGTTGACTTTAATTTTTGCCCATTAGTGGTGTAGTCACCATAATACTACTGTCCTGTGCATGAAGTGATCATAAGGTGTACATTTTTTGTACCTAATATTATATTGCCGTTACTGTTTGAGTATCATGAACACAATAGTTGTTTTTTAAGCTGACAACTGATAATAAGTATACTATTTCCAATATTTTTCAGAACTTTTTCTAATAAGCAATTTATTATAGGGCCCTGGAGATTACTTCTATTACATTATATATGATCTATCTTTGAAATATAGGATGTTTATTCCTGTATTCTATATATTGGATAGTCCATAAATGGTTCTTTAGGGTTTATGTAGTGATATATTTACTACTATAATACTCACTTTTGATCTATCCTGATTTGAGAGTTTATACACTGTTATTATTAGTGGATGATTCTTATGTACGCTCTTGGAATATACATAACAGTTAGAATATATGATTTCATTAACACTTGGACTTCATTGAACAATACAGGGTCTGCATGTAGGGTTTTATTTTTTCCTTTTGGACCATCAAAATAATTTTTATTTGTATTAATTTGAGAATTTGGGTGCCTAACACTTGACTTTAATTTTGTCCACTATTGCTGGAGCTATTATACCATTATTGTCCTGTGTATGACATGGCTATAGGGTGTATAACTTTGGCACCGACAATATATTGCCATTATTGTTTGAATATTATCAGAATTACGCACAGGACGTGGTTGTAGTTAATAATATTATTTTGATTTAGCATTCAGTAATTGATTCAGCATTATTGAATATAAATCCATCATGGATTTGAACAAAATATTTTTGGATTTATCATCGGATAAGGATGATCTTGCACCCTTTGGCATTGGTGATGATTCTGTGGGCTCTGGGAACACTATTCCCATGAAGCCGGAACAAAAATGTGAAAAACATTTTGCTGAACTTAACAAAAATATGAAAACACTTAGATCTTGTGTTTGGCACCACAAATTACTCAAAGCTTATTTGGCTAAGGGTATTTGCCCTAGGGGTCTAAGGGTCAAAATTCAGCCTTTGGTGGCTGACCCTGATGAAAGTTTAAATACAGAATGGTCTTCGATTCAGCAAGAGTGTTCAATGAAGTTTGTCGGTTCTTTATCTGATTACTATATTAGGATTATTGATAAAGAAACTACTCAAGTGTTAAAGTCTATTGAGGACTGTAATCATTATCAAAATGACACTTTCTTTCCTGCTTTATTATCAAAACTTAGTACTGAATTATTAAATTTTGACACTGTTGTAAAAGAAAGAAAACTTAAAAAATTCTCTCGTGATCTTTCTGATTATGAGAAGGGGCAACCTTTTAAAAATATTAGACACGTTAGATTCCAAGATGGGTACAACAAAAACAAAAATAAAAATTCATCTAATTCCAAAAGGAAACGTCCGCGTTCTATACTTAAAGGACGTGGTAATAATATTGAATCTACTGACTATGATACCTCATCAGGGACAGATACAGAAACACAGTCCACCATGGATTCCCCAACTCCCAAATGAAAAAACTATACACCCCCTTTAGGGAACATAGAGGGAGGAGGGGTGGTAGGAAACACAAGAAAAGTTACAAGTCTACAAAATCTGATGGAAGTACTGACGAACAAGTAAATAATGTATGTAATATTTCTAATACTGTACTTACAGTTGAACAAATATCTCTACTAAATAAAGGATTATCTTTCATTCCGGGTTTTTTTGTTTCTGAGGATAATTTTGCACAAGATTTATTTTCATTTTGCAGACTTATTAATCTCAAATTATTTTTTCAGGACAAAGGGGATGTTGAACAGTTACAAATGGATACCTTTAAATATCATGCTTCATCATTCACACCCCCTATGCATCCAACTGTCAGCTTATTTTTACGTAGTGTACTTAATGAGTTACATTTTCAATTCAATCATTGTTTACCTATGTCCAATAATATGACTGATGGTGAGATGTCCTGTTTGGAAGAACTAGTACGCAATAAAGATTAGGTCATTATCAATGCAGACAAAGGGGGAGCAGTGGTTGTGTTGGATTGGAGCTATTATGATATCGAAGCACATAAACAATTGGATGATGCTCGATATTACACCAAAATGCCACTGGATCCCACCCCTGTATTTAAAAAGGAAATTGATGTTTTTTTACATTCTGCTTTTGATAATGGGATTATAACCAAAAAAACATTAACTCATTTAACAATCTCTGACCCTATTAGACAGTATATTTATTTTTTGCCAAAAATACATAAGGATCTTTTACATCCACCAGGTAGGCCCATTGTGTCGGGTATGGGCTCACTTACTGAGCCACTTTCTGAATTTCTGACTATGCATTTGAAGCCTCTGTTGTCATTTGTTAGATTTCGAATACAGGACACTACTCAATTTCTGGGTATTGTTAATGATATGCAGTTGGATTCGGACTGGTGGCTCTGTACATTGGATGTGAGCTCATTATATACTAATATTCCACATTGGGCCGGACTGGATGCTATTGAATTTTGGCTCTATAAATCTAATATGTATCAACCAGGATTTAATACCTTCTTGTTAAATCTGACTGAGCATGTGCTGACTAAAAATGTTTTTTTCTACAATCAGGAATGTTTCTTACAGATCAGAGGTACAGCAATGGGGGCGTCTTTTGCCCCTATATATGCTGATCTGTTCATGGCTTATATAGAACAAATTATGATTTATGATGATACTCATAATTTGTTTCTACCTGAAATTGATATTTGGCGGAGATATTTGGATGATTGCTGGATGGTGTGGAGATCAGATGTTTCATATCTTCAGGAATTTATGGAATACTTGAATGATAACAAATGGGGAATACAGTTCACTATCACTTATGATCAAAAATCCATAACATTTTTGGATGTTTTGGTAACTAGGAATATGGACAATACTCTAAAAACTGAAATCTATAGGAATACAGCACCATACTCCACGCCTCCAGCTTTCATCCAAAACATATTGCCAAAAATATCCCAAAATCACAATTTATCAGAATCAGACGTAACTGTTCTGATAATATTAGTTTTGCTCAACATGCTCAAGATTTACACAATAGATTTATTGATAGGGGTTATAACTCAGGGTATGTTACAATGGCTCGAAATTATGCTTCAGGTTTACACAGATCAAATGTTTTGACGTACAAAAAGAAACCTATTACGAAAAACATATTGCGTTTCACAACCACATTTGGCAGAAACACTAATAATTTCATGAACATTATCAAGGACAATTGGAATATATTGGAAGCGGATGCCAGAATCCAAACACTCATTCCTAATAAATGTTCATTTTCCTTTCGTAAAGGAAAGAATTTAGCGGGACATTTCAATCATTATAAACATCATTTCGAATCTACCTTACCCCAGGTATATCAAACCACTATTTTGGGGGACAAACTCATTGGTTGTTTTCCTTGTGGTCATTGTGTCAACTGTAAACATATGGTGAAAACAAAAGAATTCACTAGTAGAAATAGTAACAGAGTTTTTGACATTCAATTTTTTGCCAACTGTAATACTGATTGGGCCATATATATGGCATGTTGCACTTGTCACTCATTTTATGTTGGGCAAACCTCTCGACCACTTAGGTTACGTGTGTCGGAACATTTGAGTGACATTAGATGTAAAAAAACATCTAATGCCCTATATAAACATACACTTGTACATAATAGGGCACAATTTCATTTTACAATTATTGACAAACTTATTGGCGATAGAACTAACAAATGTGGCTGGCATAAAAAACTTGATGTGAAAGAAAAGAAATGGATCACCAAACTTGGTGCACTTTTTAGCCCAGGGCTTAATGAATGTTTATAAAAAATAAAAAATCTGGAGAGTATATTTTTGTTGAATATTCATGAGTATAGTATTTCTTGTCAACCAATCATAATTTTTTCATGATTATATAAAAATACTTCATGATTGGCTTCTCTGTAAAACACTGAAGAAGGCCAGGTTAAAATCCGGGCCGAAACCGGTTTGTTTGTAAGCTTTCATGTTGCTTCAGTAGTTTATTATTAAACTACTTATTTATCAGCGGTCCACTTGTTGCTGGCTTGCCTTTTTCTGTTTTTGATACTTCTCTTGCCGTGCAACTCCTTACGTGCCGGGGTTATTTTTGGATGCTACAAATATTGCCAAGTCAAGATGTGTCATGCTGATAGACTCCTACCCAAGACGACTAAATGCTGTAATTAAATCAGAAGGTGCTTCAAAGTATTAGTTTAAGGGTGTGTATACTTATGCAACCAGCAAATTGTGTGTTTTTTATATTTTTCCCCTAACAGATTTAGTTTTTTCAATTGAATTGTACAGGTTATAGGCCCCATTACAGGTGGGAAAAGTTTAGAAATTATTTTGTGTGTGTGTGTATACATACATACATATATATATATATATATAGTTTTTTTTTAAAAAAAAAAAATTATATATTTGTGTGTGTTTTGCTATCA